>NC_084978.1:16577392-16834207 GCF_963691925.1 Scomber scombrus
AGATCTGGTGTCTGTGAAGTTATAGCATATGATTCACATCATTTTCATACTTATCAAACCATTCAGTGACCCATCATGCCTTATGGATGGGGGCATTGCCATCCTGGCAGAGACCATTTTGTGTTGATTTGCAGTGATTTCTTTCTCTAAGGGGACAAGTGGACCCAAACCATGCCAGCAAAATGCCCCCCACAGCAGAACAGAGCCACTGGATGCTCTCACTGTAGGGGTCAATCATGCAGGCCTGTATCATTCCTCTCCTCTTAGTGTAAGCCACAAACGGACTCACCCGCCCCTGAACTCTTAAATGTGCATTCATCTTTGTAATGAGGGGTTTACTGCAACCCTATTATAATATTCCTCTCTATGTAATTGTGGACTGTTCCTGCAGACAGTCTGATCTCATCCTGCATTGACATTCTCAGTCACCTAGGGAGGAGTTACTCTTCTGTTTTTCCTCACATATCACACTAATGCACAAGCATCACGGTCATCAAATATGTGCTGTCGACCACAATTTTCAACCCTATTTAATGATGTCTTTCCCATAGATATAAATGCAGATGTCATTTTAGTCACTGTTCCTATTAAACAGCCAACAAGTTGAGCTGTCATTGTGACTGAAGCTCCTGCCATCTGTGCCCCAACAATGAACCCTCTTTCAAAGTCTCTTAGATCGTTCCCTCTTGACATCTTGATCAGAAATCTATCTGTGCCCCAACAATGAACCCTCTTTCAAAGTCTCTTAGATCGTTCCCTCTTGACATCTTGATCAGAAATCAGAATGAACTGGGCCTGCTGAGCATTTTTATACATAGCACAGATCATGTTTGGATGTAAACTGCTTAATTGTACCATGTGGTACACCTGTGTGGAAGCATCTGGGCTCATTATGTTTCTCCACTCATTAATTCAGGTTTTTCATTTAATTCATCACCTGTCTATGTGGGGTTCTTCATTTCTCCTGATGGACAAAAAACCTTTTTATTACACAGAATTGTATAAACTTATAAAATGTATTTAAGTGGACTCAATTTGACTGAATTAAGCCAGTTGAATCCACACCTCAACTAGCAGAGCATGAAGAAATCAATGTCTCTCTGTCCACTGACGAGGTTAAACAAACACTTGAAATGACAACCTGGTTAATGATTAAAAGGTCAAGAGCAACACAATACTACCCGAGAAAATACTAAACCTCCGTCAATTAAAGTCTGTTCATATTTACATACAATGTAAATCATGCAGAGCATAGCAGGGTAGTGACATATTTTCTGTTTCTAAGGGAGAAATCCTTTACCTGAAGACCATGCAAAAACCAAGCAGTTTGTTACTATGACTGAATGTTGGAATGACCAGTTTCACTCTTCAAAATGGTCAGGTCTGGCAGAATATCACCACAGGGGATACAAGAGTCTGCTGATGTTTGAGAGTCATACTGCAGTGGATTCGCAACTTAATTGTAATTTGTTTAATGGAAAATTAGCTCCTTATCTTGTAATACTTATGTTATACATATGCAGTGGACAATTTCATCATGAAAGATGATTGTGTGTTCTGTTCTGTGTCTCCCAGTATCCCAATATTGCTGTTACAGGCTGCACTGCGGGTACATAGTTAAATGCAATTTCACCTAGTGAATATTGTCACTATATCAGCCTTTACAGAACAGTAAATATAGCTTTTAAATTTATAGGGAAGCCACAAATGCAAGTGAGAGATATTAATTAAATATTAATAGCAAAGCTCTTCAGATAAGTGATCCTTCCCGCTATTTGCACTCATACAGATGCAAAGAGGCACCAGCACGTGTAAAGCAAGTCCTTCTCACCAAATATAATTACTATGCTGCATGCATATCCTCCTCAGGCTTTCACAAACATCTAGCTCCTCTCCCTTTTTATTTAAAGAATGTTGCACAACATGAATACAAGACATAGTATCTCAAACTTTTCTGACTTTTCTGACCTTCTTTTGGCTTCCTACCATGACATAAAGTTGCTACTCAGATACGAGTATCAAGTTCTTTTGTGTTATGTTTTGGGGAGGAAACTCCAAATTGATTACATAGACATTATTACATATTAGTGTATTATTTTTATTCCAAATACGGCATGTCAGACACACAATATACAAGACTTTAAAAGGTTCCACGACCTCCTCTGCAGATCAGGTGAACTTGCATGAGATCTAAATTTGGACTGCAACAAAAGTTATTTTCATTATCGATTATTTTCTTAATTATTAACAACTAGAATGACTAATTGTTTGGTCTGTTGATCACTGTTTACTATGATCCTATGATCAAAGAAGAATAAAGAATCTACTAATCTGTATTATATTGTATTCATTTTAGAAGCTGGATCCAGACAGACGATCCATTTTCTGTTGTTTGATTAGATCAACTCAACATTGAAGCTCTAACCCAAACCTCAAGGAGGATGAACACCTATACACAAACACACACCTTTTCCTGATTGATCGGTGTCTCATTGATCAGTGTGCTTTTTAAGAATACTGCCTATGTAGAAAAGTTATGCAGCATGCATTTATTATCAGGATGTGCTTTAACATTATTCAACAGCACAGTCATTCTCCCTTTTGCTCATACGTGGCAGTAATTTGACTACAGTTCAATTAAGCCAAGCTCTAGTGCATGCTACATGAAGTTCAGCACTGAATCAAAATACACGACTTAGATGTGCTTAAATTTGTTTGAATGAGACCTGCTTCGGATAAATCCATGCATAAAATCTCACAGCTACAACTCCCTCTCGCTGACTTAATGCTGCATATAACATTCACACGATGCAGTGTCAGCTCAACCCTTTGCTTGGGGCTATAACTGCTGGTCTGCTGGTCTGTAGCTGCTGCCCACACTGAGCTATATGTGTGTGTATAAACAAAAGAAAACATCAGCTTTGACGTAAATGTCGCGCATGGGATCAGGATCAGGAGAGCTTCTGATCTATTTCACTGTATAGCTGTGTGATGTGTGACGCCCTTTCATAGCAGGATGTAAACTTACGTGATGTTATGGCCTCCTACCGTGATCCTATTGTCCATATCGTCCACATATTGTCTGAACCATGGGGTGTGAGGACCCACATGCTGCGGCCGCTGTTGACAGGCTGGGCGGGGTAGAGAGCTTTTTTTTCCTCCCCCTGATAAAAACACATTAGTCTTCACTGCTGCGCTCCGCACCCATCACTGATCTCTCGTAGTGTTTCCTCCAGGTCCAAACGCCCTCCTTCACAGTTCCTGAAAACATTGAGCTACCTCCTCTTTAAAGTAATAGGAAAAGGGGTTACTGCTAGGAGTCCTTGTCGTTAAACTGGATTTAACATTTTAAACAGGGTTGTAGTATTTAAAGTTTTTGAAAATGCATTAGTCTTCCAATTAAATTAAATACATGTTGGGATGACTTCCCCACCATCATCAAATAATTGAAAGTACAGGCTACAGCTTCATCATCTCACCATTTTCAAGATTTGATAGGCAATATGTTAGAACAAATAAATACATTCCTTTTTTTTTTTTTTTTTTTTTTTTTTTTTTTTTTTTTTAAAGCTGAGCAATTTAGCCTACAACAATATAGAAATGTGTATAGCCTGTAAATACAGGGCACACTTGGATTGTTTAGTCTGTTGGCTCCCCAGTGTGGTCATTTAGTAACATTGCATGGCTCCTGTGAGAGTTGTTTACTTTCATCAACTAAAACATGCCTGATAATGACAAGTCAAAATATATAGGGCGGGCCTGAACTTTGTCATACTACAAATAATTCGATTATGATATAAAAAATCTTCTCTGATCTTTTGGTCTTTGCTGAACACAACATAAAACAGCCGATGAAAGACTTTTCTGTTAGTTTAACTAATAAAATAACCATGTTGTAATTTATGATGCACATTAGACAGACCTGAGGCCTGTACTATGAAGCTGGATTAACATACCAAGGATATCTCTCCATTACCTGGGTTGATTTACCCAGACATTCGCAATCCTGACTAACGGTACTACGAAGCTGGTTATCAACTCGGTAATTGAACCCAAGGTTTTCCAATCTGGATCACTGCACGCTCACATAAAAGCGTCTGACTAATCGCAAACATGGAGAAACTCTGCAAAGCAGGCTACTTTACCATGGAGGAGCAGACAATTATTCTTCAAAAATATGAAGAATTCAAACACATCATCCATTGCCAAAATCAACACTGTTGCCACAGCAAAAGCCAGGAAGGACTCTGTTAATGCGTAAATTCGTGAGATTATACAATATTAATTTATCGGACACGGACAGCACTCAATTTCACTTTATTACAGCACAGACGTTTCGGGCAGAGCGCTTCCTCAGTGCCTTTCCTTTCGTTTGTATTTTCCATTGAGTTCTTTTGAGGCTCAGCACTGTGAGCACGTTTTGTGTTGGACTATTAATTCCTCACCGTGACGGCACGAGTAGTTGTGCGTTCCATAAATTCATGTTTCTGCAGTTATGCCATGTGTGACCATTATTATTAACAGTGTCGGTTCTAGACCAGTTTTAATGGAGGGGCCAGGTTGGGGCCAGCTTTTTTGTTAGAGGGGCACATACAACCTCATCGCGAATCATCGCAAGAAGTCATTTTATTAGTGCCACGGGTCCTACGCTCCGAGGCATCTATTAATCTTCACCATACTTATGATTCTTCTTCTTTTTATTCTTCCGCCAAATTTCGGCGCGTAACTCCTCCCACAGCTTTGAGAAAACCCCAACAATATATACATCAAAACGTGCGGCTCGATCGGCAGATGGGTGCTATTATTCAGAATGTCCAGAATCCAATTTTTCCCAGAGTTATTCCCAAAATACCGGGAAATTTCTCCATTGAAAATGAATGGGAATTTTTTTTTTAAACCACAAAATTTCACCTTTTTTCAGAGTCACCTAGCTCTCTCATACCTGCACGTAGAAATGTGTTTCAAACTTTGAAACGGAGGAAAACTTGTGCTCTCTCCAAAACACCAAACAGTTTTTACATAACATGTAAACTTTTCAAACTATGAGCAGTCAAATGAGGAGTGGAAATCACTTTTTCTTCAAAGTTAGAGTGGAAGCGTCAGTTAGCTTGAGTGTGAGAAGCAGTAAAATATGAACTTAATTTTTATTTTTATCTCGAGCTCACGGCCCAACCGTGAAAAGGAGACAAATATTTTTTTGTCAAAATGTAGACATAGGTGTTGGGATTCATAAAATGTGACATTGACAGGCGGGGTCTGCACAAAATTTAAACGGGGGGGCCGAGACCGGCGGCAATACCTGTCTTGCTCCCCATTGACTGTAATGTAATTGTCTGTTTTTTTTCAAAAGAATCTCACTCTGTCTTTGCACTGAGCTTACGCGCTCATTTTAAGGAATACCTGAATAAAATAAAAACTGAAAAATCACCAGATTCTCAAATCACCGTAGCAACCGTAGAACCTCTGCTGTCCTTGACAGCCTGTTGCTGGGCGGAAACTGACCTACTTTTCTGTGATTGGCTGATTCCTGTCTGTCTATTTTGTCAGTTAACCAAGCTAGCTCTCAGCAATAGCATCCATGTTTAGGGTAGAGGTGGTGACTTTGATTAACAGTTGACACTCTGTAGGGGGCGGGGCTTCAGCTGACTCGGCGGGAACGCCCACAGAGGTGGTGACTTTGATTGACAGGTGACGCTGGGTAGTGGGCGGGGCTTCCACGGCTGATTTTTACACAACTTTGAAGTCCAATTTCACATATTTGGCAATTTTTTTAATCATTCACATTTGGCAGGGTGGTTAACAACACACTTTTCTGTGGCATGTCAAACTCAGAACACATATTTATTCTTTCTTTACAGGGAATTTAATTAGTTTAAATAAATATTATTTATGCTTAAATATGATTAACTGGAATATTGAAATTGAAATACTGGAATATTTCCAGTCAATTTCCAAGAAAATTCCAGTCATAAAAAACTATAATAAAATCTACTCTCTTAATGATAAAATTTACTTATTAATTTCATAACAGTGATGTTCATGTCTGTGAAAAAAATAAAGTTGACTTTTATTAATTAGTTTAAATAAATATTATTTATGCTTAAATATAATGAACATTTACTTAATATTTCAGGGATGTTAAGTTGAGAATAAAGTACATTACACCTGATACTGACTAGTAAGATGTACTTAATACTCGAAACCAGAATATGATCAGGGTGACTTTTGAACACTGGAAATAAATCGTGTACTCATTCCGGCAGCAGTCCCGTGGCACTCAAAATTTCCCTGGAATTTTCTAGTTATTAATGCAGACTCTTCGTTGGGGGGGCCACAGGGGGGATCCTGACTCAGAGATATGGGGGCAGTGGCCCCTGTTGGCCCCTCCCTAGAACCGCCCTTGATTATTAACTTAATTATTTCAGATGCAACCCTAGTGGAGCTAAACGGACTTGGGAACAAGTCAAGAACAAGTACAAAAACATACTTCAAAGCAGTCAGTGACAAGGCTTTATTTCTTCACACTGTCTCTGTTGTATGGATGAAATCAACAGAATTTATTTGATATTGTTTGCAGCCAACAGGAAAACATGCAGTTTAAAAAAGACAGGGGGAGGGCAACCAACAATACCCCTCCAACAATAAGGGGATTGCATGTATCCCTAAAAACTCTTTCTCTCCTAAGCGTTCCTCTCACGATCCGCGCACCAAATTCGACAGGATCTTCTAAGAATGGGCAGGCCATTTTCCAAGAGAACTGATTGGTCAGAATGTCAATATTGTGCAGCAGCAGAACTGACACAAGCTGTGTGTATGTAAGGCATAAATTAGTCATTGGTAGTTATTGTTTCATAATTTACTTAAGGCAAGGCTGGATTAGTCCCCCCAGTGGCCCCATGGACCCTCCACACCATCTCGCCACACAAATCACGTCCACCCGATGTTACCCACCCTGCCCATTAAAATTATTTTGAGCTTCCAGTCAAGCTAACATGTCAAATCACACACCTGTTGGTCAAAAGCTGAATAAGTAGTTGAAAGTAGTTGAGCTGAGCTGGGAGCAGGTCTGCCTACACTTCAATAAACCAAGAGCTGAAATATTTCTGCACTCACAAATCACAAAACAATGATACAGTGGATTAAATCATCTGAAGGCAGTGTATGGCTGAAGATGATGGTAATATCAGTGTTCACTGAAAACCACCCAAACAGACAGCACAACAGTTATTACTGATACATGTGACTGAGTGAGAACATACACACAGCACAGCTGAATACTGGTTTCAAAATAAGTCACTGAGCTGTGCAACTTCACACATTGCAAAAGCCAACATATAATGCACCTGACATCAACTACCACACAACAAACAGCGTCACACCACAGTGATGCAAAACACGTTAAGCAAACTAAATGCACACATAAAAATAATGGTTCTTACCATTACATGTTCATCTTTCTTTCCCCTCTCTTTGCAAAGTCAGAGATCAGGTGCTAAAAGTCCAGCTCCTTCATTAACTCAAACTGTAGGCATCGAAGAGAGTACAGAAAGCCTCCTTACTGCAAATACGACTTTTTTCATAGGACTTTTTTTTCTTCTTGCAGCCGTTTTTTTTCTATTCCTCTTCTCTTTCTTTTGACTTCTCCACTGGGCTTTTGGTTTCAGCCAGTACTGTCCATTTTCTGCTAAGTGATCATTTTTCTCGCACACTAGTTGATACTAACGTCAAAATGAGAACTGAAACAGTCAGTCATGAGACTGGATTTTCTTCACATGAAAGCAACAATAGTTATCAACATCAAGAGAGTGTGTCTGTTTCTGAAACCATTGTTTCATAACATACCGGTGTATGTACCGGACCCAACCCCCCCCCCCCCCCCCACATGGCTTTAGCTTGCCAGCTAAAAATGGACTCAAATCAAAGTTATTATCTTTGGCTTTTTAATAAGTGTTTGATTTTTAAATGACTAATAACCTACAAGCTTTTAATACAAAAACAACAGCAACAGGAAAAATTACTCTGACCCTTAAAAATTACAAAATATCTCCTCACTTCAATGTTTTGAGTGTGTTCCACAAAATGACCAATGCAAAATGGGCAGGATGTTAGGCTGACTATCTGATAACAACATCATGTCACAGCGCCCTCTAGTGTGTCTGTAATAAGCACTGTGACAACCAACCCCGGTCTCCCCTATATTTTTTCTCCCATCACGGAGGGCCCCTTTCTGATCAAGGGAACACTAGGCACTTGCCCAGATTGCCTGTATGGTAGATCCGGGCCAGACTTAATTTTGTGAAATATGTGTACATAATTTCACAATGTTATATAAATGGCCCTGACTATAAATGTTAAAGTAAAAAATTGTGACCGAAGCAACAAAAATGTGTCATACAAAATGCCAACAAACGCAAATAAAACATTAATTTATGTACTCACTAGCTGCATAAAAAGAGAAAAATAAAGGCAACAGATCAACCTTTTGCACCTGTGTTAGACTAATTGGTGAGGTTTGAGGACTAATCCACCTTACCTGAGAGTCATCCACCATCAGCTGTCCATCATTAACTCGTTAGGCTCTGATTGGTCGAGTTTGGTCTCTGGCAACATTTATAACCATTCACATTAGACAGTTTCTTTACGCTTGGCCTTCAATATGATGACTGCTTGGTTCCGCGCAGGGTATGTAGTTGTAGCTTTCAGTGGTCTCTTTAATGTTTGCTGGGAAATATCTGTTGTTTTGTCTTTTTTGAATCATTACAGGGCTTCCCTCTTTGCTTTGCTGATTGTGGATACATGCTGCCTCCCTGTTAAGCAAGGTAAACTATCAACATACACTCCAGGAAAATGTTGCATGCTTTCAGCTGAACTTTCTTCTAATTTGCTTTCTTTTCTACCCAGGCCCCAAATCAAGTGCTTCCCAGAACTACAATGATGCTGCCCCTTTTGCTGGCTCCTCTCAGATTGGGGTTCAGAGAGAAGCAGCAGCATCTTTTAGCTCTAGTTCCTCTTCTGGACCTGCTCTGTCGGGATACAGGGGTGATTCTGTGAGGCTAAACCCTGCCAGTTCTGCACATTCAGGAGCTGCATTTCAACCTGCCTCAGGAGGTAACACTTCTGATGCTTGCCATGTTGCTATTCTGCAATGTGTCTTAAATATCCAGATCTGTGAGGCATCTGGTCAAACTACAGCTTATTTTTTTCTTTATCCTTCTCAGACATGAATTGGGCTGTTGCCCCTCTAAGTGGTGTCTCTGCAGGTATGGAAAGGTCAGCTGGCAATCATGGCATTGGTTCCAGTGGCCCTGCGAATGTGAGCCCACCCATTTATCCTCCCCCTCCTCCAGCGTACCAGGCAGGAGAGTTGTCCCATCTTGAGGAAGCCTTTGAGCATGGTGACTATGAGATGGAGACCGAGGACCAAGGCTTCTATCCTCCTCCTCTTCCTATTCAAGCATCTGCTGGACAAGCCTTCACCAGCCAACCTCTGCCAGGGCCCGGCATGGGTCGTTACTGGGGTGGTGGCTACCGGGCCAGGGGCAATTACCCTTACTATGACTACATGTTCCTGACTGGCCAGTATCCTCCAGGCACATACACTCACTTGACCTTCAACCAAGAGCAGGGAATGGACAACTGGGAAGACGCTCACTACAAAAGATACTACCCTGCACAGCAGACTGAGACCGTGGCAGTCCCCCAGCGCTCTAAGGACCCCAGGCCAGCTGTGAAGGCCCATTATGGTTAAGGTGCAGCAGCTGGTAGATACAACCTGGGCAAGGTAAGCTGGAAGGGTCAGACAACAATATGGAGCCCTACTATTACTTGTACTAATGTTGCTCTCGTCTTTCAGCGCCATGGATACTAGGTGGTGGATCTCAACAGCATGAACCAAGCTTTCAGAATTCAATAAAGATCAAAACTACTTTGGCTTCAGACTACTGTTACTCTTCCAGAAGGCTGCAAGTGTCTTACAAGTCTTGAGTGGCCAAAATGGCAATGAAAATGTATTTGAAAGTTTAGTGACCTCAGGCTTGTAACAATTGCATAAAAGTGTGCAGTTTGGGTAATGCTTAGTGTACAGTATACAACATGGGGCCTGTAACTAGCCTTTGACATACTACACCTGTCATGTAGTGGAATAGCCATACATCTACTTAACCAACAAAGCAATATGTGACTTTGCATGTTCCAGTTCACTTAACTACATGGTGCACAAGCATGAATTTTGCAGTTGTGAGCTCTGTAGATTTAACCATTAGTGGTGGGCTGATGTCAATGTTCACCACTGCAATCAAAATGCTAAACTGGGAATTATCTTGGGCCAAGACCTTCAGTGGGTTGAATATTACCATTAAATCACATGGCTATCAGCATTAAAATGTTGCAAGGGAAAACTGGGCATAAACTGATAGACCCAGTTAATGGTGTTGCTGTGCCAGTAAACTATAGCTGTAGTCATGAGGGAACAAAGTTTAAAATATTGAAACGCTTGTTATATAAGCACAGGTGGAATCCTATGGGTAATCTCTAATTTCCCATTGAAATTTGTATGCACATAGCTGGCCAATCAGGATGTGGCTCCTAAAGTGACCCACATAGTATAAATGCCATCATCTTGCAGCCTTCATCCCACTTGTGGTACAAGTCCTTAACCTTTGGGCCTCACAAGGGATTGAAAAGGGTATTTTAAAGGCCTTTATTTTGGTAGATTATGGCCAACAATACTAACTTGCAGCATGTAAGGTCCCATTAAAACCACATTTTATTATCCCATGGTTAATACAGCATAAAACAATGCATTGTTTTTAAATTAAAGCTCTGGCTTAGAAATGGTGGTCATAACAATTTTCTAGTCATTTTCTCATTTATAATCCTTTAGCCACATGTTTAACACATACTTTACCATACAATTATTTATGTAGCTTCTGTAATCAGCCGTGGACATTACAAATGACCCAGTGAAGAACCGTGATGGACACACTAGCTGAGATTAACTTAATTTAGGGGGGGGGGGTGCAGACATGTTTCCAAGAATAGGGAATGATGGAGTGAGCACATTGTGGCTTTAAGTCCCACAGGGTATGTAGAGGGTTGAGAAAGTAATGAAGTACCTCAAAATTGTGCATAAGTGCTTGGGTAAATGTACTTAGTTACTTTTGTGCTGGGTCATTAATATTATTAACCTACCTGGTGTACATTTTCCATGTTCTATTAATAGGACTTAATTTATCAAGCATCTGAGTTCCACTCTTACAAATAGTGTGCAATAAATGTAATATCCAATTTTGGCCCTTCACTATGTAGAGGTTACAGGTCACTATCGTGAATCTGCAAAAGTGAGAACCATCTGCCCCTCCCACCCATGATCTTGCTCAGATGTGTTCATTAAACACTCAACAAACCAAGCCAGGGTGTGTGCAGTGATGGACAAAAATCTGGGAAAACTATCTATGCACCATATCATATCTGTATCATCTGTGGAGTCAGGCTCCCCCTGCTGTCCATAATGTTCCTCTGCCCCTCAACCTTCCACTCCTCAGACCAGTCCTTATCATTTTCACACAAGTTGAAAGTAATAAATGATAAATGAGAACATAGCACAATTAAGATGAATGAAACATTACATTTGTGACCTGATCCATTATTTTGACTCACTCTGACCCAGAAACACATTTTTAGTTTTCTATAAGTCTGTAAAGAGGAAAGTCTCCGCTTCATGGTGATAAAAAAAACATCATCTTTCACATCTAATATTTAACACCAAATGTTCAGTGAGATATGTTCTTCCAAAGTTTGGCTGTCATCAAATGTTATTTTTGAGAAAAATGTCATTAAAGATAATCATTCATATTCAGTGGACAAGGTGGTGCAGCAGCTGGTGTGTCTGCTCCTTCTCGTGGCAGCTTCATGCAGCCATCTGGTGGATACAACCTGGGCAAGGTAAGCTGGAAGGGGTCAGGCAAGAATATGAAGCCCTGTTACTTGTACTAATGTTGCTCTGGTCTTTCAGCGCCATGGATACTAGGTGCTGGATTTCAACAGCATGAACCAAGCTTTCAGAATTCAATAAAGATCATGTCAAATACTCTGGCTTCAGACTACTGTTACTCTTCCAGAAGGCGTTAAGTGTTTTACAAGTCATTGGTGGTTATAATGGTAATGAAGATGTATTATGGAAATTTGTATAAAAACGACCTCAATCTCATAAGAACACTCTTTAATAAAAATTCAGTTTCATTGAAATTACTGGTAGTACAGTATAACATGGGGACTTGAAACTTATGCCCTCTTCATATACAACACTTAAAGGTAGGGTTGGAAAGCTAGCAAGAGAGCTTTGAGAGATTTGAAAATAGCATCTACTCCTGCCTCTAAATTCCACCCCGCTTCTCCCCCTCCCGTCAGTGAGTCCGTCCAAGCCACGCCCGCACAAACCAGCAACAGCGACAGGTGAATGTGCATGCGAAAGAGGTGGGAGAATATCACACTTCAACTTACATAGATATCAACCTTAAAATGTTGCAAGGTGTTACAACCTAAACTTAATCACTGGTATTAACAACTTGCATACACCCACTTTAAAACAGCAACTCAGATACATCCCTTGTTCATGCTCAAACCCTTCCGTAGAGGGAAGTATAAGTAGACTCATCAGAGCAAGGTAAAAAGAGGTTAACTCCTTTCCAAACGTTAATCATTCACCAACCTGGACTGAATTCATGACTGACTTGCGAGTACCTGACAAAGTGTTTTTCTTCTCCCCCACTTACAACTTTTTGGTTGCTAATTTCACTGAACTGACTGAAATTATGACCTGAACTTTTATTTTTGTATTTTCTGAAACTGACATTTATACTGAGAAAGAACCTGTGGTGGAATTTTCAGTTGGACCTCATTTTGTTAGGGACCTTGAGATCCTGTGAAATCTGAGTGTAAATGATTGCTTTATTTACATTGACGTGTATATGGTTATTCAATGTGAAAGGTGTTTACTATAAATGGTTCTTGCCCTTGTGTGAAGTTTGATTTAAAATATATAAATGGAAACTGACTAATCTTAAATGCCTAGAGACAAATATAGCTGGTACCCCAAACTGAAAAAAACAAACAAAAAATCCAGCAACAAAAGAGACCTAAAAGCCAAACTGTCAAAAAAAAAAATGGGACCAAACGGAAACATAATTGAATGACAGAAAATAATAAATAATTAAAATTAAAAAAATTAAAACCATGCCATTTCGAAGACAAAGCTTTACTCATTTCTGGAACAAAGGAAAACAAAATGGCCACTAAGAGTCTTTGCTGTGTGAAATGGAGGAAGTATCAATGGAGTCTCCACTGTTAAACCCAGTGCGTACCCAGGAATTTCCTCGCTTTCTATTGGACATGAACCTTTGGGAATTCTCTAAGCTCATCAGTCCCCTCCATCCATCCATTAACTGCTGCTTATCCAGGGCCGGGTCGTGGTGGCATTAGGCTAAGCAATGGAACCCAGACATCCTCCTCCCCAGCAATACTGGTCAGCTTCTCCTGGGGAATCCCGAGGCATTCCCAGACCAGAAGAGATATTTAATCCCCCCAACCTATTCTGGGCTCATCCAATGAATGAACAGTTTGCAAAATCGGGTCATGTCCAATTCACAGATGTAGACAACATATTTCTGGCGATTTTCAAGTCGCAGTTCACATGTACTGCAGCAAATATCTTTTCAGGAATTGAGCACTATATAACCGACTTAAAAATCTCCAGTAATATGCTGTGTATATTTGTGAATTTGTGACGAATCTGCTGACGGAAGCGCAACGCAGCTGGAGCTGTTCGGTAAGGAAACCAGTTAAATTGGAAACCAGTTGGGACATAACGTTATTATGAGATAGTTTCTCATTATTTTGAGATACTATCTCATAATAATGACTTAGTATCTCAAAATAATGAGAAACTAAGTCATTATTTTGAGATAGTTTCTTATAATGACTTACAGGATCTTTTTTTTTTCATCACAGTGGTGGAAATGGGCTTCCATAGAAAATAGTTATAACAGAAGACAGCAGTGAAATTGAGAATACCAGCCTGCAATGTCAAAGGAAATCTTTTGTGACTCTGGGAGTCAACAGTAGCTTAAAAAATGCTGAGAAACATTAGCACAACCAACTGGAGCTACAGGAAGCCATGGAGCAAATGACTAAAGAAATCACTGCTCATACTAAACAAGTAACCAAAGCACTTACAGATCTATTTCAGGAACAACAAAAAGAAGTATTAAACATATGGATAAGCAGCTTGAATATCTAAGAACACAGTTTAATGCATCACTTGACTGGATGTTACAGCACCATCATACTGACCTGATTAAGGATCTTTACACCATGCTCACCCTAGTGTAGAGCAAAGATGTAGGATGTTGTAAATCACCTTGAGGAAGAGCACTCTCACTGCAAAAACACAATGCAAACACTGGCCACGTCCCAAATCTCATGGGTTGAATTCAAATATTGCAGGCATGTTCCTATAGGAAGTCTGTGAGGGCTGAGGGCAGTTCAAACCCACAATTTATCAAGTCCACAAAGAGCCTCAAGCAACTTTCCCCAGATTTCCAGAGAGTCTCCTTGGGGAACAGACTTCACCAGATTTTGCTTAAAAGATTACCTATCTTCCTGTAGCAATCAGCTACAAATTGAGGGTGTAAAAAATACTAATTATTATTATCAATTATCAACATACTGTATATCAAAACCGTTAGGAGCATTACAGCATCAGGAGGATTTCAGTTTGTCTTCATGGAAACACTGGGCATCTTAAGTCTGTCTTAGAGTGCAATTTTATCCCGTCGTGGCCAAACACCTTTGCTAGACGTGATGACGGTGAACACATCACAGTACGTAGAACTGAATTCTGCAAGCACTCACTCCACAAATCCAAGTTGTTGACATTTGGATTTAGCCAAGCTGATCCACCTTACCTGAGCGTCATCCACCAGCAGCTGTCCATCATTAAGTCGTTAGGCTCTGATTGGTCAAGTTTGGTCTCTGGCAACATTTATAACTCTTCACATTAGATAGTTTCTTTACCCTTGGCCTTCAACATGATGACTGCTTGGTTAATCTCAGGGTAAGTAGTTGTCGCTTTCAGTGGTCTCGTTAATGTTGCTGGAGAAATATTTGTTGATGTGTTGTCTTCTAAAATAATCACAGGGCTTCCCTCTTTGCTTTGCTGATTGTGGATACATGCTGCCTCCCTGTTAAGCAAGGTAAACTATCAACATACACTCCAGGAAAATGTTGCATGCTTTCAGCTGAACTTTCTAATTTGCATTCTTTTCTACCCAGGCCCCAAATCAAGTGCTTCCCAGAACTACAATGATGTTGCTCCTTTTGCTGGCTCCTCTCAGATTGGGGTTCAGAGAGAACCAGCAGCATCTTTTGGATCTAGTTCCTCTTCTGGACCTGCTCTGTCGGGATACAGGGGTGGTTCTGTGAGGCTAAACCCTGCCAGTTCTGCACATTCAGGAGCTGCATTTCAACCTTCCTCAGGAGGTAACAAATCTGATGCTTGCCATGTGGATCTAAACGTGTTTTGAAATATCCAACAAACTGATCTGTGAGGCATCTGGTAAGAAACTGCAGCTCATTTTGTCTTTATCTCTCTACTCAGACATGAATTGGGCTGTTGCCCCTCTCAGTGGTCTCTCTGCTGGTGTGGAAAGGTCAGCTGGTACTCCTGGCGTTGGTTCCAGTGGCTCTGCGAATGTGAGCCCACCCATTTATCCTCCCCCTCCTCCAGCGTACCAGGCAGGGGAGTTGTCCCATCTTGAGGAAGCCTTTGAGCATGGTGACTATGAGACGGAGACCGAGGACCAAGGCTTCTATGCTCCTATGCAAGCATCTACTGGACAAGCCTTCACCAGCCAACCTCTGCCAGGGCCCGGCATGGGTCGTTACTGGGGTGGCGGCTACCGGGGTGGTTACCCTTACTACGACTACATGTTCCTGACTGGCCAGTATCCTCCAGGCACATACACTCACTTGAGCTTCAACCAAGAGCAGGGAATGGACAACTGGGAAGACGCTCACTACCGAAGATACTACCCTGCACAGCAGACTGAGACCATGGCAGTCCCCCAGCGCTCTAAGGACCCCAGGCCAGCCGTGAAGCGCCCTGTGAAGGCCCATTATGGACAAGGTGGTGCAGCAGCTGGTGTGTCTGCTCCTTCTCGTGGCAGCTTCATGCAGCCAGCTGGTGGATACGACCTGGGCAAGGTAAGTTGGAAGGGGTCAGGTACGAATATGAAGCCCTGTTACTTGTACTAATGTTGGTCTCTTGTCTTTCAGCGCCATGGATACTAGGTGGTGGATCTCAACAGCATGAACCAAGCTTTCGGAATTCAATAAAGATCTTGTCTCTTACTGTGGCCTCAGACTTTCAACCTTCCTGACAGTAGCAAGCATCTTGCAAAACTAAATATGTAGTGCTAAAATGTCGAGTTAACTAAACTAACCTGTAGTTTTGCATGTTCTAGTCCACTGAACTATATGGTATAGAGCTTTGTAGCTCGAACTATTAATGGACTGGTCAGTGCTCTCTGAAAATGCTAAATGGTCTTATCTTGAACCAAGATGGTCAGTGGGTTGACTATCACATGGGTATTGGCATTAAAGTTCCAAGGGCAAACTGGGAAATGAGTGAGATCAGGTTAATGGTATATTACAGTGCCAGTAAATGACAGCTAGTGTAATGAGGGAACAATTTACTCCAAATTGTGTTTAAATCACATCAGGGTAAAACTAAGCATTTTGAGTTTAATTTACAGATTCATATGAGTTGAAGGTTTGTGCTCAGCTAAAAGGTGCCACACAACAAATGCTTTCATAACAAACGGGTGATCTTGGACCAAAATGCCATCCCTGACACATTTCAGTTGGTGGTGACTGCAGATGTTATGGTAGTTACTGTATTTTGCATAGCATGCTTCTACCATTACAATTTGAGAAAGTGGACTTTATGGCACAATGGTAGCGCATCTGACTCCAGAAGGTTGTGTTCAAATCACATCAAGGTCAAACAGTTGACAATGATTTCCTGAGTGACTGAGGTCACATTTATTCAAACATCCTATCCTCTATCCTGATAGCAGTGTCCCAAACCATGCAGCAATGCTTTGATTAGTGATAATCATTTGTATGGCCTTCTCAGTCATCAAAGCTCTACTGGACAATCAAAGGAAATTTTGGAGCGACATGTCGAGTACATCTCAAGTCTCTTAATTGATGGTTTCCTCAATCCTCACATGAATTGGAAGTTGTTCTGAACCACATTGATGGCTGTCCTAAGTTTTATTTTGGCTTCAGGAGCTAGGTGGGATCTCTTAGGAGTTATGAGTGAGGAAACAACGGCAGCCTCCACTGGTCTTTCACCAGCCAGCACACCTCTTTATTTATTGATTGACCACTGCAGCTGATCAATCTGATACGTCACATCACTGCAGTTTTATACCAAAGTGGAGACAGATACAGAATAAACTCAAGTGTATCACTCCTAGGTTTTATATTTGATTTATTTTCTTATTCACCATCCAGTTAAAAATCTGTCAATTGTCCATCTGATCAACCAAAGAACCACAAATTTCTTCATTTATTCAAAAATAATTGTCTATTCACAATCTGTTATTTCCCCTATTAACTGTTTATATGGATGGATATTATGTTACGGATACAATTAGCATAAGGAAAAGTATGTCTGCCAGTAAGAAACACCTTTTAAACAAATATTTTACATAATTTGTCATCAATTCCATATGAGGCTCTTTACTGAAACATTGTCTAATTAACAATTTACAGTATTCAAAAGACATCCCCCGACCATGTTCAGGGTTATTAGATAGTCTAATGAATTCACAATCACAATATCAATAAATACAGGCGCAAATAATGATGACTAAATAAAATAAACACATTCTGCCGTAAAAATTGTTCATATGCCTCTGCGAAGGACACTGTAGGAATACAAGCTTTAGTGCATCTGCAGGTGTTTCTCAAACAAGAAATATATAACTGGCTGCAGAGAGAAAGCACTGCTGAACTGTCAGTGATAACTGTGCACATTTGGTGGACACTTTGGAAGGAACAAAATCTCATGTCCCTAAAATCATATTTCCTCTTTCCTCAAGTGGTTTCCTCGCATCTCTTCCTGCATTCACAGTGGGAGTACTAAGAAGCAAGGAAAAGATGCATGACAGAGGCGTTGATGCAATTTAAGGTACTTGGGATGCACCCATATTTATAAGCTGATCCACCTTACCTGAGAGTCATTCACCAGCAGCTGTCCATCATTAAGTCGTTAGGCTCTGATTGGTCAAGTTTGGTCTCTGGCAACATTTATAACTTTTCACATTAGACCATTTCTTTACTCTTGGTCCTCAACATGATGACTGCTCAGTTCCTCGCAGGGTAAGTAGTTGGCGCTTTCAGTGGTCTTGTTAATGTTTGCTGGAGAAATATTTTTTGATGTGTTGTCTTCTAAAATCATCACAGGGCTTCCCTCTTTGCTTTGCTGATTGTGGATACATGCTGCCTCCCTCTTAAGCAAGGTAAACTATCAACATACACTCCAGGAAAATGTTGCATGCTTTCTACTGAACTCTCTTCTAATTTGCATTCTTTTCTACCCAGGCCCCAAATCAAGTGCTTCCCAGAACTACAATGATGTTGCTCCTTTTGCTGGCTCCTCTCAGATTGGGGTTCAGAGAGAACCAGCAGCATCTTTTATCTCTAGTTCCTCTTCTGGACCTGCTCTGTCGGGATACAGGGGTGGTTCTGTGAGGCTAAACCCTGCCAGTTCTGCACATTCAGGAGCTGCATTTCAACCTTCCTCAGGAGGTAACAAATCTGATGCTTGCCATGTGGATCTTAACGTGTTTTGAAATATCCAACAAACTGATCTGTGAGGCATCTGGTAAGAAACTGCAGCTCATTTTGTCTTTATCTCTCTACCCAGACATGAATTGGGCTGTTGCCCCTCTCAGTGTCTCTGCAGGTATGGAAAGGTCAGCTGGTACTCCTGGCGTTGGTTCCAGTGGACCTGTGAATGTGAGCCCACCCATTTATCCTCCCCCTCCTCCAGCGTACCAGGCAGGAGAGTTGTCCCATCTTGAGGAAGCCTTTGAGCATGGTGACTATGAGACGGAGACCGAGGACCAAGGCTTCTATGCTCCTCCACCTCTTCCTATGCAAGCATCTGCTGGACAAGCCTTCACCAGCCAACCTCTGACAGGGTCCGGCTTGGGTCGTTACTGGGGTGGCGGCTACCGGGGCGGTTACCCTTACTACGACTACATGTTCCTGACTGGCCAGTATCCTCCAGGCACATACACTCACTTGAGCTTCAACCAAGAGCAGGGAATGGACAACTGGGAAGACGCTCACTACCGAAGATACTACCCTGCACAGCAGACTGAGACCGTGGCAGTCCCCCAGCGCTCTAAGGACCCCAGGCCAGCCTTGAAGCACCCTGTGAAGGCCCATTATGGACACGGTGGTGCAGCAGCTGGTGTGTCTGCTCCTTCTCGTGGCAGCTTCATGCAGCCAGCTGGTGGATACGACCTGGGCAAGGTAAGTTGGAAGGGGTCAGGCAAGAATATGAAGCCCTGTTACTTGTACTAATGTTGGTCTCTTGTCTTTCAGCGCCATGGATACTAGGTGCTGGATCTCAACAGCATGAACCAAGCTTTCAGAATTCAATAAAGATCTTGTCAAATACTCTGGCTTCAGACTACTGTTACTCTTCCAGAAAGCAGCAAGTGTTTTACAAGTCATTGGTGGCCAAAATGAAGATTTATCATGGAAAGCTGTTTATGGGTCAGTTACTAAATAACATCTGGCAGGTACACAAATACTGTTTAAGCTGCGGATGAACAGTAGCATGCTTAAAACTATTAGAAAAGGACCAGGGAATTTGAAACTGCAGAATAAGCAAAACTGACTGTGGGCAATATCTCCTTTAGCAGCTTGGTGGGGATGATACCTAAAGAGCAGGAGGAAGAAGTCATATGAGAAAACAATTTTCTAACTCAGATATTATAATAGGAGGTAGAACTACCATGTTGGAGGGGGCAGGCTGGATTTGGGACCTGACAGTAGATGTATTTGCATGGGTGTAAGTTGACATTACTGTTTGAGAAAGTGGACCTTGTGGCGCAATGGTAGGCTGACTCCAGATCAGAAAGTTGTGTTCAAATCACATCAAGCTCAAACGGTTGACTGATTTCCTGAGTGAGAGGTCATTTATTCTAACAGCCTATCTTCTGTCCTGATAGCAGTGTCCTCCTCCAGAACGAAAATGAGCAATGCTTTGATTAGTGACGTTAATCATATGCTATGGCCTTCTCAGTCGTCAAAGCTGAACTGGACAATAATAAATTTGAGTGACATGTCGTAGGCTACACCAAATGAGGGAATATCTTCTAGAAGACAAATCTGACTAGTGCATGGATTTCTGTGTTTAATGTGAAATGCCCAACCAGGATTCTTATGTTTCAATTTTTGTAATTGGAACAGGAATGCAAAATTAGGATGTTATGGAAAAGTAATAACATTACTAAGTAACAATAGCTAATGGACATAAAATGGAGCAGTGTATTGGCTCAAGTTTGAATCCTGCTGGCTGATGCAATAACAGATGTTTTACTTGTATGACCTTTTTTAAATTGTAACAGACCTTGTGATGCAATGGTAGCGTGTCTGGATCACACAAACAAAATATTGCATGTTAAAATCACGTCAAGGTCACAGGTGACCAATTGGTATGAACAGGTGGTCAGCCTAAGCATTATTAATCCTTCATGAGCAACATTTGGGTTCACTGTCAGGAAGTGCAAATAAGTATTATATAAGTTATTCTTGGTCCCTATTACAGAAAGTTTTTTTTTTTTTTTAATGTAGAGTCTAACAACGAGTGATAAAGTGACAAACATTCACAAAGGTAGATTTTTTCAGGTTTCTTCCGAACAAATTTTATGTTCATGATTCTGTCTGTAGAGTCTCTAAAGATTAAAAAAACTTAAGAATTTTCATCTTTTGAGAAACATTATGGACATCATTGCCAGATTTAGGTTGGTGAGCAACATTGCTTATTCATCTTTTAAGATTGTATAAGAGAAAGAATTCTTGTTTAAACAGGGGCTGTGATTAGTTGGCACCAGTCAGCTAAGAACCTCTGATCACCAAAATGGCATTGAACAAAGGTGAGTATATCTGTTGTTTAACAACACATATCTGATTACAGAGTAGCGTGCTATGAGCATTGAAATATGTGTTTATGTGTGTGTACATGCAGGTGAGGTTAGTAGGGAAAAGAGGGTGAAAGCACTGAAGTGGAAAAGAGTCAGTGATTGTGAAGTGAACTTGTTTTTATTTCCATGTGGGGTGTGAATGTCCTTATTCACCAGCAGTGACTGGCTTGCTTTCTCAGACTCAGATGCTGATGGCAGACGTACTCTGGCTCGTTCTGGTCTGCGGCATAGTTAAAAAGGAAACGGGGAATCAACTCACTTAAACACAAGCAAAGCACAGAGGTTATCCTTCACCTGTCCTCTGCAGCAAGAGTGATGGGTTACACAGTGGTCTTGTGTGGCCTAGTTACTGTTAGGTATATACAGGGGTACTTCCTTACATTAGCTCTGCAAACAGCTTCAAGCAAAGTGGAGACAGTCTCTTGGGTTTTTATGCTCTTGGTGATGTGATGAATCCCTTGTGTGTTCCAGAGGGTCTCATCGAATGGGAGCTGAGAATCTGATTCTGCCAGATTTTGCACTGGTTGGACTCCTTTTGTTCAATTTGTTATCAGGGTGCAGTTAGGCCCCATGTCTGTATGCAGGCCTGCCTTAAGATAAGATAAGATAAACTTTATTAGATTAGATTAACTTTGTCTTATACACAGAGCAAGTGAGGCCAAACAACTGGCTGCAGTAGTCTTTTTCAGGGTGCTAATGCTCCCATTTCAAGAGCATGAAAATAATGTAAATCATATGTTTTGGCCATTGCTGTCGCTACATCTAAACTGAACAGATAATCTATGGTAAATTTTGGGGTAGTGTGTTAAGCACAACACCCTCTGCCACCACTGTCCAAACAAATACGGAAATATCTTCTGCACAAAGAGTGTCCTGTCTTTGACTTTCATCAGTGTATCTTGGTTCAGGCTTGAATGCAGTGATAGATATTGTATTTGCATTGTATGGTTTTAAGTTGCCATGACAACTTGAGATAGCACACCCTGTGGTGCAACGGTAGTGCATCTGACTCCAGATTAGAAGGTACTGTGTTCAAGTCACATCAAACAGTTGTACGTAACCATTTCTTTGTGTGTGTGAAAGGTGTGATGTGAGTTTCCCCTTTGTGTATGTGTGGTCTGTCCTCTTCCCAGGTCTCATGGTGATGGTGGTCTTGTGGCTGGGGACTTATCTGTTTGGCAGCACCTGGAAATTACTTGACATCCTTCTGATCATATTCTTCATATATGTGATCAGTTAATCTTTAATTTTGTCACCCTGTTTGTTCAAGGTGCATTTCTGTGATTTCTTTTATTTGGTCTAGTTTGCACACACACCTGTTGCAGTATCTACTATCCATGGCATCAACTGTGGCTGCTTTCTTTTCTTTTTGTTGTTGTTGCTTGTTAGGGGTTTCTTTTAGGGGTGGCAGTGGTTCCTTATTTGAATAAACAACCAAATGATATAGGAAGTGATTTGTGATATTGGGCTGTACAAATAAAATTGATTTGACTATAATTCAGCAGAACACCTGTGATATATTTGAGGGTGTTGTATGAGGCAGCACTCTCCACTCCAGAACACCAAGAGAATATATATTTTTTGCAAATAACACAAGTCTTGGACCAAGGCCTTCATCAGTGTATCAGTCTTGAGTTGAACACTTGTATAACATTTGTTGAACATGCCATTACAGTTTGTAATTATGGATCTTGTGGCACAACGGTAGCATGTCTGACTCCAGATCAGAAGGTTGTCCATTCATATCACATCAGGGTTAACCTTTCTGTAACTTCCTAAATGACTAGGTGATTAATAAATGGAAATTATGAGTTTATATTTGTGAAAACTTCATGAGGAACAATAACTGCAAAATAATGTAATTTTCTTTGTTAGAACTGTCTATATAAGTTCACTCCCACATACTTCATAACACATTACACACATTGTTTTGTCATCAGTTAAAATGTTCTTCGGTTCTTTGTATCCCTATTTAACTGGACTTTATCTGGAAGTTCTTAAGTTTTATAAACATATCAACACATGCATAGCTGCGTTCCTGCAATTGGCCCTGAGAGGGAGAAAGTGGGACAGATGCACAAGAAGCTGCTGACATATTTAAAAGCTGTTCCACCTTACCTGAGAATCATTCACCAGCAGCTGTTCATCATTAAGTCGTTAGGCTCTGATTGGTTAAGTTTAGTCTCTGGCAACATTTATAACCCTTCACATTAGACAGTTAGTTTACTCTTGGCCTTCAACATGATGACTGCTCGGTTCCTCGCAGGGTAAGCAGTGTTGCTGTCAGTCGTCTCTTTAATGTTTGCTAGGAAATATTTTTTGATGTGTTGTCTTCTAAAATCATCACAGGGCTTCCCTCTTTGCTTTGCTGATTGTGGATATATGCTGCCTCCCTCTTAAGCAAGGTAAACTATCAACATACACTTCAGGGAAATATTGCATGCTTTCAGCTGAACTCTGCTAATTTGCTTTCTTATACCCAGGCCCCAAATCAAGTGCTTCCCAGAGCTATGATGTTTCCCCTTTTGCTGGCTCCTCTCAGATTGGGGTTCAGAGAGAACCAGCAGCATCTTTTATCTCTAGTTCCTCTTCTGGACCTGCTCTGTCGGGATACAGGGGTGATTCTGTGAGGTTAAACCCTGCCAGTTCTGCATATTCAGGAGCTGCATTTCAACCTTCCTCAGGAGGTAACAAATCTGATGCTTGCTATGTGGATCTTAATGTGTTTTGAAATATCCAACAAACTGATCTGTGAGGCATCTGGTAAGAAACTGCAGCTCATTTTGTCTTTATCTCTCTACTCAGACATGAATTGGGCTGTTGCCCCTCTCAGTGTCTCTGCGGGTATGGAAAGGTCAGCTGGTACTCCTGGTGTTGGTTCCAGTGGACCTGTGAATGTGAGCCCACCCATTTATCCTCCCCCTCCTCCAGCGTACCAGGCAGGAGAGTTGTCCCATCTTGAGGAAGCCTTTGAGCATGGTGACTATGAGACAGAGACCGAGGACCAAGGCTTCTATCCTCCACCTCTTCCTATGCAAGCATCTGCTGGACAAGCCTTCACCAGCCAACCTCTGCCAGGGCCCGGCTTGGGTCGTTACTGGGGTGGCGGCTACCCTTACTACGACTACATGTTCCTGACTGGCCAGTATCCTCCAGGCACATACACTCACTTGAGCTTCAACCAAGAGCAGGGAATGGACAACTGGGAAGACGCTCACTACCGAAGATACTACCCTGCACAGCAGACTGAGACCGTGGCAGTCCCCCAGCGCTCTAAGGACCCCAGGCCAGCTGTGAAGGCCCATTATGGACAAGGTGGTGCAGCAGCTGGTGTGTCTGCTCCTTCTCGTGGCAGCTTCATGCAGCCAGCTGGTGGATACAACCTGGGCAAGGTAAGCTGGAAGGGTCAGACAACAATATTGGAGCCCTACTATTACTTGTACTAATGTTGCTCTCTTGTCTTTCAGCGCCACTAGGTGGATCTCATCAGCATGAACAATTTCATAATTCAATAAAGATCTTGTCACATGTGCTTCAGATTAGTTACTCTTCCAGAAAGCATGTAAAACTGTATCTTCAACTGCGTTATGTACAGTATACAACATGTAGGTGTTTGTAAATAGCCTTTTGACGTACAACACTTGAGTGTTGTGTCAGATGAACTGACATGGTGATATGCTACACTAAATATGTAGCTTTGCATGTTGTGGTTTACATGGTGCAGACTTCTGACACTGTTAGCTTTGGAACATGAACCATTCGTGCTGTGATAAATGACCAACATTTATGGATTATCAGTCACTGTGCTCTCCACAGGAATGAAAATGGGGAATTATCATGGGTTGAACATCTGTTATTGGCATGAAGTGTGGCAAGAGGATATAATTGAGATCCAGTAAGTCATAGCTGCAGACTTGAGGGTGCAATGAGGGAATATTTTACTCCAGGACAGTTGTGTTTGAATTGCATCAAAGTCTTGTGTATTTAAGTGACCAGGTTAGTTTGAGTACGAGTCTATAATTGTCAAAGGCCCAAACCACTATCACCCGAAATCAAGTAATACTCACAGCTGTGGAGGGTACTTCTAATGATGGGAACGTATAAATGGACAACCAAATTATGGGATGCCCTTGCTGCTCTACTAGAACCAGGAAGTAGCTATCTCCATGGTGAGGGATAGATGCTGTGCTTGCACGGCTGTTATGCTATTTCACTTTATACAGCCTTATGAGCTGTCGTGTCTTCACTTTTACTTTTATGTAAGCTGTGTACATAATTCATAAATGTAGCATTTATGAATTTGGTACAAGTTAGTGATATTCTTGTTTTTCACATCAAACATTGAGATTTTGTTTGAGACTGAAGTTACCATGAGGAAAACCAAGGAGCGTATGCTTGATGTAAAATGCTTAATCAAGTATTTTAGACGGTTTACTTTTTGCACTTGCTGTTAGGACGATTGTAAGCCTGCACCAGTACAGACTCGCCAATTAAGGGTTACACAGTTGACTTACACTCTGCACTAATTTGACTTGGATGGCCTCCACATGAACACGCAAATGAAGGGGGAGTGGATATGAAGGAATTATAGTGCCATAAATCCAAAGGAAAGCAGACCACAATTTGTACTTGTAAAATGTGTAATTCACAACTCGTGAAAACGCATCTCAGGATTTGCACTTGCAACTTCTGATCCACAAAACTGCAATAATTTGCGAGCGTAATTCACAACTTGTGAAAGCGCATCTCAGGATTTGCACTTGTAACTTCTGATCTGCAAACTTGCACCCAATGATTTGCATTTGAACCTTCCCATTTGCGAGCTCAGTTGTGTCATCCTTCTCACGGGATTTTTGGCACGATTCTCGTAGATGAGTGTGCCAAAAATATTTGCATTCAAGAGGAGTGCCTGTTTTACATGAATCCAGTAGGTGGCAGTGGGCTTATTGATGGTTCCCCTATGTGTTTCCCCCAGCCCAGTTTAAATTAAACCACGCCTACTTCCGGATGACCTTTAACGTAACCAACCAAGTTTTGCAGTTTTGTGGATCAGAAGTTGCAAGTGCAAACTCTGAGATACGTTTTCACGAGTTGTGAATTGAACATTTTACAAGTGCAAATTGTGGTCTGCTCTCCTTTGGATTTATGGCACTATGATTCCTTCATACATCTGAGGCTATCTGTTGTGTACACACACAGACACTAACACATTACACAAATCCATTGTCATACATTGAAATCTCTCAGCATCTCCTTTGTCTCCCTATTTAACAGCAGCAAGCCCTCAAGTTTTCATCAAGTTTTACAAAGATATGAAGTGCAGCAGATGCATACTTTTGCTCCTGCAATTGGCCAAGAGAGGCAGGGAGTGGAACTATTAGGCTGCTGCTGACATATTTACAGCCCCCAAGACAGAAAGGAGGAGAAGAAGGATGTGGGGGTAGGAGAAGATAATGACAGAGTGGAAATAAAGATAGACATTTATTTTTAAAGCCATCTGGTTTGTGTTGAATGACTAGATACACTGTTTAGTTGTGATGGCAAGTTAAGAGGCTGGACTAGTCTTGTTAACCAATATATTCATATTTTCTTTATGTGTACGCCATTTAAACACTTAATGGTATTATCTGAAAGACTGTAAAGTGGAAAACCCAGGTAATGACTGACAAAGAGACAGATAATATATAAATAAATACAGAAAGATGACATGTTTGAAGTAATCTAATGATGTCTAATTAACTGGATGCAGAGTTGTTTGAATTACGCTGGCAGCCAGGTAGACAGAGGGAAGAAGTTGTTCAAAGAAAATCTACATAGACAACAAAAGAGTACTTACTATCCAACAATTTGCAAACTCAAACAACTCGTGCAAATTTACTAAGAAGAGTCTCTTTATTTTCTCTCACCATTCTAAATTTAAATAAAATCTATGACACATTCAGTCATTGAAACATACCAGAATTATTCAGGTCGGCAGTACATAGAGAAAAAGAGAAGGAGTTGTTGTATGTGAGTACACAAGTGTTTATTGGACTCTATGCACGCATCCATGTGTGTGTGTGTGTGTGTGTGTGTACCACGGTTTCCACAGCAGACGCAGCTGTCCGGCCTGTTGGCCTGCGCCTATGTCACTATGATTCTATTTCGGGACCCTGTGTTGTTGTAAAGGTCAGATAAAGAAGCACAGGAATCCTCAACAAGCAGAGGGAGGGGGTGTCGGGTGAAGGGGGTGAGGGCAGACCTCCACAAACCCACACGCACATCACAGACACCCAGCACTGCAGACAGAGACAGGGACAGGGACAGGGAAGGAGACGTACACAAAGTTGTTAAAGCAGAGAGTGAGACATTGAGTAGGGCTCCAGTGAAGAGGCTTTACTGTTAGACTGATTGAAAACTTCCTAGAGAAGACAGGAGGCATAATTAAAGAGTACTGGGGTAAAAGAAATCCAATTTAGCCTTTGACCCAGTGGATAATCAGACATATCTGACCATCATGGATGGAGAAACTATGTGCCAGGAGACATCTGAGTCTACAGAGATGACGAATCACACTGACACCAACAACAACCAGGTCAGTGTTTTTACATCAAATCACTGCATAAAAGTTTTTTCACATTTGCAAAATCTACAACGACCCACTGGACCAAGAATAGGCAGTAAAAGTATTTGTGGCCATGGCAGGTGTTGCATTTGTACAGCAGGTTGGGAGAAGTGATACTGCTACCAGTGTTACACCTGTTCTTACTCCTGTTCTTAGCCCTGGGTGACTTTACTATTTTGACTGATGAGTCACTCTGTGCTGGAGTGACTGTTTCTCCCATAGGTCATCAATAATCAGAGCCCCTGGGCCTAATACTGATTTCAATAACTATATTTTTAAATATAATTACATAAATCTCCAGCAGAAATCACTGACGGTTTTGCTGATGTTTAAAAAACGTGACCGATGACAGTTTCTTCATCAGATTATATAAAATGGCATAAGAACCCATTTTATTTGATATTTCAGTGTATTGAGCCACAAGGGTTTAGTTTCATAATTCATCTTGGATTTGATTAGTTTGATTGGGATGATTTTGACCAGTATTTTAGGTTCAGGTGTGATTTAAAAACTGCAAAAGGCTCATTCTCTATCTGAAAGTCCATCTGAACAGCTTTCTGCCAGATCTAAATAAGTGAGATACTCAACAAATCCAACACAGTAGTTTCAGATCTCACATTACATTATGCTCTATGTTTGAGGACCATGTCATCCCCAGAGTAAAGTGTGGTTACTAATTTTAGTACATTTTACATAATGTTAAAGAGAAGTCGTGTTCTTAGTAAATCAAAAAATGATTGCCAGTTTAATTTAATCTACTCTGTATTTTTTTAACAATCAACATATAAAGAAGAAAATTACAGTAAACACATCCAACATGACTGAATAAATGAATGAATAAATGAATGAAGTGAGGAGGTCATAATCTGTAATTTCCCCACAATCTGTGACATGTTGCATTGATGAGTGTATGAGTAGTTTAGTGTTTTTCTTGTGTTGATAAGAAATATATTGAAAACATATAAAGGCACAGGTGAGGTGCGTCATTCTTCCAACATTTGTAAAACCACACAAAAAATAGTATGTGTCTTTTCTTTGGCCAGTTGGTTCTGTGTCTGATACCGGAAACAGATTATTTTACATAGTTTTAGCTAAGGAAGAATGAGAGTATGAGTAATGGAAATTATTGTACATTACTGACAAGATAATATTCACACTGAATAAAAGTCTACATATATTAATCAAATTATAGAATACGAGGACTGAAGATACTGCTATAAAGAAACAAAATCTGAACCGAAAAGCTTAAAATGTCCTTCCTCAGCAGATAGAGATGCTCAGTTGGCATGGAGATGGTTTATTTGTTACTTAAGTATGACATTTTGGTCACAAAATCACAGATAATTTTAATTAAATATGAATTGTGATTTAGTACATGTCAAATCTGTGACTACGTTTATTTGTCAGAAGATGTACAGGTTAGAAATAGATGTGCAAGAGGGAATCTCTAGTTGCTCACATTATCATATCTGCAGTGTGCAAGTGTGTGTAGATGCACAAACATGGACTGTGACCTATTTATTTATCCGACTGTATTTAAAGATGTTGATGCAGCCTGAAACTAAACTCCATTTTATTTGTTTGTCCTCCAGACTGATGAGCCAGGGCTACTGGAGAGTAAAAACCCGGGGAAAGACACTCCAGCAGGGGAGACAGTGGAAGGTCAGGGGGTAATGGTGGAGGAAGGGGAGAATGGGGAGAAGGGAGAGACGCAGGGGGAGGAGGATACCATTGCACAACAGGGAGAAGAGAATGCCAATGCCGGAGATACAGAAAAGTCCCAGATTGCATCAAAGCCTGTTGGAGGTGATGCTGAAGAAGGTGGACAAGATAAAGATAAGCCATCTACAGACGTGAAGGATCCTGAACCGACAAAGGATGAAAAAGAAGAGGAAGGAGAGGGGGAAGAGGATAAGAAAGGAGGGCCGGTGGATGAGGTTAAAAACAGTGAGGCTGAGAAAGATGGAGAGGAGATGAAGGACAAAAGCAAAGAGAAAGAGAAGACTGAGGAAACAGCAAAGAAAGAAGAGAAAGATGTGAATGGAAAGACAGCGAAGGGGGCAGAGAAGAAAAAACAAGTCAAAGAAGTGGAAGCAAAAGATAAAGGAAAGATTAAGGAGGGAGAAAAGCAAGGGAAGACAAAAAGAAAGAGCGGACCCCCCTCGCTTAATGCTCTGTCTCGACCAAGACCCTCCGCCCGCTCTATTAGAGCATCCGCTAGGAATGACATTATTGCCAAGTTCCAACAAGGTGCACCAGAGTAAGTCAATATACAGTCCTTCAGAGTTTAGGAAGTGACAGTAAGCATTGGTGTAGTAGAGTTTAATAAGGATCTGTGTAACATTGTGACATTTTTAGGACAGCAGTACCACGTAACTTCAAAATCCAGAAGTCATCTACAGCTTTGGCCACAGGCGCTTCAATCAAACAGAAGATACTTCAGTGGTGTCGAAACAAGACTCGCAACTACGAGGTGAGATCAACACACAACAAACAAGCCTCAGTATACATGTCTCTTCAGATGACATCCTCCTGTTTCTTGATCTTTTAGGGCGTCAACATAGAAAACTTCTCATCGTCCTGGTGTAACGGGCTGGCGTTCTGTGCTCTGATCCATCGTTTCTTTCCTGATGCTTTTGACTACAACTCCCTGAATCCAAAAGAGAGGGAGAAAAACTTCACTCTGGCCTTCGAAACTGCAGAGTAAGAGTTATGCAATTATCTTTCTTTGTTTCTCTTGCTATCTGCATGAAATTGGTTGGTATCATGGCCCGATAAACATTTCAGGGAGCCGGGGGGGCATTGAACACCTACTGCCTCAAAGTTCCTATTAGGGCCTCCAAATCACACAAGGCAGCTTCATTATGGCATCAAGACAGGCATAATATTACAAGGCACCAAGGTTTCTGTGGGATTGGGTACTTTGATTAAACACTTTTTAAGGAAAATACACTATCTGAGCACAATAGAAACTAAAATGATAATAACATTTGTTGAGAAATAAAAAGAAATCTCAAGTAACAATTAAACTGGTCCACTAGCGGTTTAATCTGAAATGATGAAACATGATTTAGATACTAATATGCATAACTGTTTACATCGTTTAAGCCAACGTGGACAGGAGATCCTTAAAGTGAAAAATGTTGTTTATTAAATTTTTTTTTTTTTTAAAAGGAAATCTGAAAATCTACAATTTCTTAAAAAATAAGCAAACTCCAGCTGCAGATGAAGACAGTGTAGTAATATTTTAAGCACTAAAACAGTAATGAACTGACCAAATAGAAAAAAGAAAAAACAAAAGCTCTAAAAACCGTATTTTGACAAGGGGCCTATCTGCAAGACAGAGCCACAAAATGAGTTAATACTGATGGTGATTAGTGATGTACATGCCCACCAGAATAAGCAAAAAATCTAATTAACAAAACCTATTAACATGCTCCCTTCCTTTCCTCTTCTCCTCTCCCCTGTCTATCTATAACCCGTTTACCCCTCCCAGGTCCCTGGCTGACTGCTGCCCTCTGCTGGAAGTGTCTGACATGATCATGATGGGTAACAACCCAGACCCCATGTGTGTCTTCACCTATGTCCAGTCTCTCTGCCACAGCCTCTCCAAAATAGAGAAAGAGAGGAAGGACAAAGAAAACGAGGAGAAAGAAAAAGCTGATAAGGAAGGAGAGGAGAAAGGAGGAGATGCAGCTGGTGAGCTTTCGACAGAGAAGGACGAGGGAGATCCTGCTAAGAATGGGGAGCTGGACAGCAGAGATGAGAAGGAGGGAGAGGACGCTGAGACAGAGGGAACTGGCAAGGAGGAAGGTGCACCAAAGAGCTGTGATGTGGAGGAAGATGGAGGAGTGTTAGTTGGAGCAGAATCTTAGAAAAGTGCTGACAGCAAACAAAAAGACTGAAAAGACCAAAATATTGTCGATGAGGTACGACATTGAGTAAGTCTTAGTTTGGTGTTGGATTGACACTAGCACAGCAAAGACGCACATAAGGTTGGCTTCATTCAAATGCAGTTAATGTGATGTTAAACTGTGTCAAGTGTACTTACTATGCTGTATTTTTTTCATTCACTGCTGTGTTGTTGCATATGTTTGTTTTTTAGCACAAAAAGTAGAAATGTTCAGTTATTTCATTTATTGTATGTATTCCTAGAAAAATATTTGCATTAAATTATACATTTATGAATTGAAAAGCTGTTTGTGTGATAATTAAATATTTGGGTTGTAAAGTTCAGCATGGATGAATGGAATAAATGATGACAACAATGTGTCCAAAAAAAGTCTCTTTACAATTAAAAAAATTCATTACAAAAACAATTGATGAGATATGTTAATCAGATTTGTTCTATGTACTCAGTGGTTATCAAAGTTTTTAATCACATTGCATTTGTGTATCGTGTATCGAACAAAGATACAGGACATCAACGACCTGAAGCAAAAGATCAGTGATGACATTGCCACCATTGATGAGGCTATGCTACAGCGAACATGGCAAGAAATCGAGTACTGTCTTGATGTGCTTCCTTCAACTAATGGTGCCCATATAGAGGTGTTTCCACAGATTTGTCTATTCATTTGCTTTTGTAAAAAATGTGTTAAGTTGTAAAGAGACTTTATGGACACCCTGTATATGTTAAGTTAACACATATCTTTCTTATCTTCTTAACAATGTTAACCTTTAAATGCTGACCCTACACAGTATGTGCTCATAATTAGTCCCTATACAAAACTTCTGAACCACAGATCTATTTGACATTCATACATTTCTGATGAGTCATTAGTGGATGGGTGATTAATCCCTTTCAGAGAGAAGAGAGAGTGTATTCTTTAGGTTTTACAATATTTGTTTACAAAGAAAAAACACTATACTTAGCACACTATACTACGGTTATTTGTTACCTAAAACTGGAGAATATAACTTAATTTCAGTGACATTATTGGATTTAAAGAATGCAACAATTTTTCAAAGATGATTTTTGAATTTCTGAATAAATATGGATCACATTCAACTTGGGAAAAAAGTGTATCTGCTGCACACATTCTTAAAGGATTGAAATATTTCCATTTTTGTATATTCAGGCTCATTTTAGAAATAAAATTTCATAAAAGTATAAAATATCAGGCTAAAGGGTCAGTGTATCTTTTGATCATTACATTTTCTTTTCAGGAATGAGTATTGAAAAACATTTTTATTATTTAAAATAATAAAAATAAAATCACTGGCAAACAGAAACAAAATATTTTTTAAAAACATTTTTAATTTGTAATAGTTTTTGTACAGTAGTCCTTCTATTTGTAATCGTAATTATAAATACATGTTAGTCAGTCTTTTAGTAAGGTAATTAGGTTAAACATTTTGCTGTATTAACATTTTGCTATATTTTAACATAGAGCAAAATACCATCTCTGTTTTTCATTGCTGGCCTGAGGACATGATGGTTATAATCCAGGCCTCAGTGTACATCAAGATGTGGTTGTGAAATGGTTCCAGTTTTGCAGTCGATCAGCATGTAGTATAAAAGGCAAATCATAAATAACTTCAAACATATTTTGTCTGATCAATGAAGGATAGGAAATGTTTTCTGATTTCTCCACCTGATGTTTCCAAAGTGAACCATGTGATTCACACTTTTTTACTTCATTAATATTATTATTATAAAGTACATAACTACTTAACTGAAAGGTAAAAACTTTTCTACGTCCCTCAGCCACAGATCAGGGATTGTGTCATTGACTGAAATCACAAGGACAATTTGGGCAAAACAAGAAAGACAGTTCAAAAAGTACAGTCAATATCAATAAATAATACAAATCAATAAAGGCCACACAGTATCTGCAATAGTAAGACTTGAACCAAACCAACCTTGTTTCAAGTTGTTGCTGTAGAACATCTTCTGCCAATTCTTCAATTCCTGACAGGATGTGTTCATCTATGTGGCAAGTACACACACAGTGTAGTTAAGAGTTATGCTGAATCTCCTATATCATCATGTCTACAGTATAGAACAGTAGAGCAGTTAGGACCGGTCAAAACGTCATCGGGTGGGAATCCCTCCTGGTGACGTGTTACCGGGGGGGGGGGGGGGGGGGGGGGTAATTAACAGGTTTCAGGATCTGGGCAGTAGGTTTACTTTGTTATTTGCATAAATTCAATTTTTCGGCACCTCAGGGTAATTTGACTGTCAGAGTAGCCTATGTTTTATTTGGACAGGTAAGATTAGTGCATCCAGGAAGGTTTTTATTTCGTTTATTATCTCAGCTGTTTTTCAGCTGCAGTGAGTCAGTGTTGGGTTAGGAAGCGTGTTTTGTTTTGTGTGTTCATGATTTGGCGCCACCTGCAGCCTTTCTCTTTGATAAAAAACATATGATGGTCTGACAGTTAGTGTTAAACTTTTCCCGGACAGAACAGGACAGGACTTTTTAAGATTTTTACTGCGCTCTTGCCTTGATTACGACATCCAGTCTCAGAATATGACAAAACAGGTCATTTTTTGTTTCTGTTTGCAAGTGATTTTATTTTTTATTATTCAAATAATCATTTTTTTAATTCCTGCGCATCCCTTTTTGACCACGAAAAAGAAAAACAGCTCGTATTTCAATTTAATCTTTTGCATTTTAAAATGAATGACCAAAAGACACATGGACCCTAAACGAATGGTGTTTCTGGTGATTTTAGTACTTTACAGAGTGACTGAATGAATGAATGAATGAATGAATGAATGAATGAAGTCGCTTCAATTTTGACATCGGTTCTAACACGCTTTTACCGTAATGCAGAGTCTATAAACTACAGTGATCGACATTTTCTGACATTTTAAGGACCAAACAACTAATCGATTAATGGAGAAAAGTAATCGACAGATTAATGGATAATTCAAATAATCATTCGTTACATCACTACAAAAGATACTGTTGCTATAGTTGCAGGCTAGCCCTAATATAAATAAAACATTAACACTGACCGACCGTAGAGAAACAGTAAGTTATCTGTTAACCTGAAAACCTCAAACGACAATGCCGTGCTTTCTCAGTTTTACGGTAATCAGCGTCATGCTACCGGAAAGGCCACTGTGTTGCCCCTTTTGTAAGCTAACCCAACGACTGTGTCGCGCTTTTCCCAACGCAATAATCGGCTGCAGCGGATTGAAACATGTCTACAAACATGCCGCAGGGCAGCCTGAACCTGGAATCACAGCTTCTGTCCATCATGGACGTGTTGGTAAAAGCGGCGGTGACGGAAATCAGTCAGCTGTTCTCAGAGAGCTCGGCGTCGCTGCGCCTGCATTTAACCCAGAGCCTGAAGGAAAACGAAGCCCTGAGGATGAGGATGAAGGTGGTGAGGAGTGAGCTCTTCTCCCTCCGGCTGCAGACGAGAAACAACCGGCCGGCAAGCCGCTTTTCTCCGATCAGAGCCAACATACCCAAACCACGGGCGAAATCACAAGGTAATGATTAGTTTCACACTTGGAAATACTTCCAGTAACATTCACGCCCTCCTCCTTCAGCTCAATTAACTGCTGAACACACACTTTTCTCTCATTCAAGTACTAATTGTTCTATTACAGCGTATTACATTTGTTTTGATGGTTTTTGTTTTTGTTTTGGTGGAAAATGCATATTTGCTTAATAATAAATAAACAGGTCAAACATGACAGCTGCTCCTTATCACGTGACATATGGTGCACTAACTCCGTGGTTTATTCCCTGAAGGTGATCAATAAGTTATTTAAATTGGAGACGTTTACTGTAGTTGAAAAAGCTCACTTGTGACATCTGTAAGAACACATGTTTATTTTGTGTTTGTGGAATTTCCAATTAAGAATAACTACACTTCTGTTTAGGGCTGCAAAATAATGATTTTTTTCATGATTGATTTTTCTGTTGATTAGTTTCTCAATCAGTTGATAAAATAAATCAGAAAATGTTAATTACTCTGTGAGGCTTCTGCTTATGGGTGACCTGCACTGACCACAGTCAGCTGGGCAGCATTCCCCTCATTTATGTATTTATTTCATTAATAGACCATAAACAAGGCTAATGTTTTGCATTGTGTAAATTTAAAACACAAAAAGTAAACTGGATTCATGCCAGCTATGACTACAATCAGAGCACTCTACACACTACAAACGGACAAAGCAGAGCTTGCCACTTTGATAAGATCAATAGTGGGAAAAGAACTTACCTAAGGGCTCAACTTAAAACTAAAGCCCATTAAGGATATGTTGAAAGAACTTCATGAAGATGCCTTGTCAGGTCCAGGATTTGGAGCATTCTGCTTATGAAACTGAGTCCAGACTAAATGCTGCTGAAACTGAAAACAAGAGGCCAACAACTAAAAGAAAAACAGAGGCACGGAAAAATCACAGCAGAAAGTTTGATCTGAGAAGAATCACACACAGAAGCAGATAGATCAACAAAGTTTACCACTTAATTGTTGCATGATCTTTTCGGGAAAAATGCTGTGGGTCCTACCTCGCTGATAAGTGTAACCCTAACCCATTGCAAAGGATTGGCATCCAGCCAGAAGCTATGCACGATTACACCAGCACACAGCCTTGATGTTAAACATACCATCCTCTAAGTGGCTGCAGAAAGGGGAAAACGAGTTACTCTCCAATGCCAAGGCCAGAAGATAAGTATTTATCTAGACCTGACTGCTGACCAATAAAAGCAACATGCCGCCTTAAACGAAATCAGAGACCCAATTCAGAGGACCAAGCTGAAGTATGGAGTGGTACATCCAGCGAAGATGCTGATAACTTTCAATAATGAAACACAACCCTTAGCAAGCCCATTTGAAGCTATAGACTTGTGATACAACCACCGCTGAAGGATGACTAGATTATTATGAGGTGTGGCCTCAAATGGAAATATAGACTAGAGAATAGATTAACAGACTGCATCAGATTCACCAAGATGAGACAATTTGGATGTAGGAAATTAAGTTTCTTTTCCTTTTTCAACTGGATGAAAAATGGGTGTTTAAAAATAAAAACAATAGAAAAACCTGCACTCATTAAAGAAGAGCCTGTTGGGACTCATAAGGTCTCTGCCTTCAAAGAGATTTTTCCTGTATTGAGACTATGGCATAAGCCTGCACAGTACATTTATTACTGTATCTCCTGTATTGATATTTAAAGGGGAGGGGGTGAATAAAATAAAAAAGCATTACCAAAAGAGGATAGGAATAATAATTAGAGTCGATATATAATTATAGCGTTTAAAAAAAAGACGAATGAGGGCTTGGGGGTAGAAGAGCAGGTTCATTGAGGGTTTGAAAATTATTGAAAAATGAATTGTGATTGAATTTTATTTGAAAGTTTGGCGAAGGTATAGCACACCAATCTGCTTATTTTGGATGCTCCTTGGTACACATTCTTTTCTTGTATTATTCATGTCATTTATTTTCGCATTTCATCTCACCATTTGAAGGCAAATGTATTTCCAGTGCAAATAGCATACAGCTATGTACAGCGTGCTAACCTCGAAAACCCAGCTGTATTTTCACGTTAACTTATCACTATTCCTACCAGCTGTGCTCCTTACGTGTTTGCTTGGATGCATCATTTTGGACACAGTGCGCAGAAGTGTTCATGATACTAACCATTCGTGAACTCCAGATCTTCCTTCCTCCTGCACGATTTTACCCATTTTAAATAGTAAAAAAATATTTGATGGTATGATTATCCCAATCATACTGGTGACATTATACCTCAGACCATCGGACAACAAAGAGGCCTCTTTTGTAGATGTCGTACTTTGAAGTCAATCAAACAACTCTTTGTAATACATAGCACTGCCACCTCTATTGCTTCAACCAAAACTGACCAACACATAAGTTAACAAGACCCATATTATGACCTGTCATGTCAAGCACAAGATATTTGTGTAGTCAGATTTCCAACAATGTTGCAGATGTGATGGAAAGGAATATTTCACCTGTCTTTAATTCTTTTTTTGCATTTAATTAACTAAATTCCCGTACCTCCTGACTCCTGGTACTCATCTATCACCATCAGCTGCCCTGACTGTTAAATCTTGTCTTTTGCTTTCCTCCTCTAGTCGTCATTAAGCCACCAGTCGCTCAAAAAGCTGTCAGGGAAGCTGCGCCTATCACCCTGCAATCAGAGAACAAGAGCTCCTCTCCTGCCACTGCAGTGGAGGTAAAAGCAGCTCATACATGTACTCTCAGTAACAAATGAAGGTGTTTTGTGTGCTCATGAATATTCATTCCTTTTTGTTAGTGTGCAAATGTGGAGACCCCAGATGTCATCCTGATCAAAGACGAAGATGACATAGGAGGCTGTGGGCCAGTTATAGGTTAGTAGGAGGTTTTTATTCATTTAAGCCCTGAGCCACGGGAGCTAGTAATTTACTATCTTGCTAAGGAGCACAGAAGCAGGTCCTCATTGATCAGACTAAAACAAGTCTCTGCTTCTAAAATGCAAATCAGTTGAGACTGGATCAGAAGCTGCAGACTTAATTTGACTAGATCCAGGCCAGTATAATAAGCCATGTTCTTTGCAATGAATACATTTTTTTTGACCGCATCATTGCTGGTAGTGTTTCGAAATCTTTATTGTTGTTTTTTTCCTTTCAGGGGATTTTTGACAAAATAATGACTAAAGAATCACATATTAGCAGAAAATAAACTATAAACGATTAGATTAGAGTTTAAAAAAAAAAAAGTATTTATTTGTTAGTGTCCTTCACAGCTCAAGGAGTTGGATTCAAAATAAGAAATGACATTTATCCTGCCTGAGAAACCTCTACTGCTGGAAAACCAGAAACCAATCATTTATTTAATTTCCCCACAAACACTTTATATTTTGACAGGACAGATCGTTAGGACTGCAATCACAGAGATAAAACTAACAGTTATTATCTTTATTGGTTAATCTGCTGATTATTTTCTTGATTAATCGCTTCATCAAAAATATGTCATAAAATAGTAAAAAATGACCGCTACAGAGTCAATATGTCTTTAAATGTTTTTGTTTTGTCGGAACAAAAGTCAAAACACCAAAGATATTCATTTACTGTTATGTATGACAAGGAGAAGTATTAAATCATCACATTTAGTTTTTCTGCACTTTCACCTGTAACGATTTATCGATTATCAAAAAAGTTACAGATGAATTTTCTGTCTATTGGCCAATTGATTAATCATGGCAGCTCTACAAATCATTATCACTTATAAATTTAAATCTGGCTTGTTTGAATTTTTATGAATGAAGAATCCCAAATGGCACATCTAGTGTTGTCAGTATAATTACATATTTGGGTAATTATCTGAGTGTACAAGCTTTCTTCTTGCATGCTTCAACATATTGTCATCTTGGATAATGATGAGCAATAGACTTTCAGATGGATTAATTACAACACAGAGTGCATTAAATCATGATGATTGACATGATTCAGCCATGACTCATAGTAACTGTTTAAAGTTCACTATGACTCACTGGGGGGGAGGGGGTGCATTCTGGGTAGACATTACTGTTCTGTTATTTTTAGAGAGCACTTAAGAAATACACGTATACTTTGAACAGAGTAACCTTTAGCTTCCGTATCTAAAACCTGACGTTTTTTACAAGATATTTTAGAGTTGTGAGGCAAAAAAATGTTATGCACCTGGCCCAGATTCACAATGCAATTTTGTCGTTTCAGGTCAGGATGACTTCAGAAATCACAGTGCGCAGGGTGGTGTTGCTGCTGGGATTCAGAGTTTAGAGCCAGCTGGTTCCTCCTGCCTGACAGGTGATAATGAGGAACTGAGGATTGTGAGTGTTCACGGCCGAGGGGAAGGGCCTCTGCAGGAGGAGAGCGATACCCTCTTCACTGTTTCTGAACTACAGGCTTTTAGCTCTCTGTCTCCTGACCACACCGTCACCCATGACACACTCCTGAATATCACCTCTGGTGCCAACGACAGACCCCAAATGAGAGGGATGCACGATAACAGTGTTGGACTGGTGAGAAACAACCAGAATGCCTCCACTCAAATCAGTGTACCATCATTGAGTCCTGTAATAAAAACGTCAGTAGGGGCTGATGGTAAAGGAGGCCATCCCAGTCACATCAGCCAGTTCTCCCAGCAGCAGAGCCCCGTCTTCCCTCCCACCATCAACAAATCCCTGGACTGCAGCTTCTGTGGCGAGCGCTTTCTAACCCGTGAAGACCTGATTGTTCACAGAGCGAGTCATACCGGAGAGTCGCCTGTTCCTTGCCCTTTATGTGGCAAATCATTCGTCAACAAGACCACGCTGAGCATCCACATGCGCATTCACACTGGGGAGAAGCCATACGCCTGCCCGCAGTGTGGGAAGCGCTTCACGCAGAATGGCAGCCTGAAGATCCACCTGAGGACTCACTCCGGAGAGAAGCCGTACACTTGCTCTCAGTGCACCGCCAGCTTCAACAACCCTAGCAACCTGCGCAGGCACATGATCACACACAACAATGAGGTGCACTGACACTGGGTGATGAAAAGACTTAAAGGATTCATTTGGATTTTATTTAAACAGTTTTAGCATGTTACTTTAAGAATCTTTTTATGTCTTAATGTATTTAAGGGAAAATGTGTTTCCTTTGGCGCTGTGTCATGAATTAGAGTCTCGGCTGAAATGTACTTAATAATCTGTGAGTACACAAATGTATATCTTGACAACTTTCCAGTAAAGTTAATAGACTGTCGTGGTTTAAAAAAGGGCACAAACGAGCATGATCTCTGTTCAATATGATGAGACCTGCATTATTTTTAATTCTAGGAAAGTACAGTAAGCTTTGAAAATCCAAAAGCCTTTTTTTTTATTTCTAACCCCCTATACGAGAGAGAGAGAACTCGAATAATTTTTTTTATACTGTCCGAATAGAAAACAAACTCAAATGCCTCACATCACATCACCTTAATTTAATACTAGTTTAGTAAATGCTCACTGTTCCTACACTGACCTAACAAAATCTGTTATACAACTGTAGCTCAGCACTTTTTATTATATTCAGTGTGAACTTTACGCTCATTATTTAAGATTTTGTGTCAATGACTTGTCTGACAGCATGAATGCTGATGAGCTGTAACGACAGGAATCATTCCTCATGTTACTGGAGGAAACTGTGCAGGTCAGAGACGGTTGGCTGAGTGTACAACAGGTGCTTATTATTATTATTATTATTACTGTTATTACAGTAAAATTGACAGAAACAGTGGCATTGAAATGAAAAAGGAAACATGGTACAGTTTTGACTGATTTATATTGTGATATTCAATACTGAGTGATATTGTGATTTACAAACGTTTCTGTAAACTCAAGAAACAGTTGAGAAACTGTTTATAGATACAATAATGATGGGTATATCTGCTTCTGGCAAATTAAGGTATTATCACATTAATTCAACAGTCCTTTTAATTCCATATTGCCTTAAAGATTTACGACACCTGCCTGATACAAATATTAAAGGAAGCGCTAACATGTTGTGGACTTAACCAGTTATTATATGGCTGACAAATATCTTTTGTGTCCTGTATATATTGACTAACATCCAACCCTAGGTACAATAGAAAGTGTTGTGTTCATTTAAACTGTGTTAGAAGTTTGCAGAGTTAAGAGCAGTTTAGAAGTTTCTCAACTCACACAGTAGACAGAAGCTTTCAGAAACACACATACAACTTGAGTTCAGGATTTATCAGTCTGAGCATTACATCTAATAAGGAGAGGGCTATCTACCCTTCATTCTTTCTTTGTGCATATGTGTGTGTGTTTCATTTAAAAATCAGACTACCTCCAGTGTTGTCTTTTGCAGCTCTTTTCCTCTTTTTGTACTTCCCCTTTGGTTTCAGACTCTGCAGCAGTCAATTTAGTGTGGACTCTGTGGATTTGTAGTCTGAGTATGCAATTATGAATAAATACAGATTTTTTTCAGCAGCTGATCATGTATTTTTTCTTCTTTGAACGTTTTACACATGGCTCACCTCTAGAGTGCAGCATTGTTTTTATTCCTAGCAACTGCTGTGACTCAGGATTACTCATACTGCACCTCTGTGGGGGGACTGTTAAGGAAACTGGGGGAAATTCCTTGCATTGTTCCTCTTTCCACCCTGCCCACACTTAAAGTATTGTTTAAACTGTTTCTGCTTGTTTGACTTTGATTTCACCCAAATGTCTAAAAGGTTTGACACATAATAACCACTAATAAACAGTGGAAATGACTGTAAAAGCCTAAAAAAATGAGAGAAAAACTGGAGATTTAGAAGTAATGTCATGCGTGACTTAATAATCAAGTGATTACAGTAACTGATGATCAGCTGTAATCCATTACTGATCGCCCACATGTGGAGGCTGTGATAGTCACTGGTAGTGGTTTTATGTGCCAGTAGTTTTGTCGTGTTTGTGAAGAATGCTGTTGTTGTACTTCCCCACGAAATGCCGCTTCCTCTCAGTCTATTGTTCTTGGGCAATCAATGAAATGACATCAGTGTGTGTATATGTGAGGGAGCTGCAGACGGAAATAAATGGGAGGAGAGAGGCGGAGGAGGAGGCGGAGGGAGGTAGCTTACTTTTGCCACTATTCTACTCACTTATTACAAATTCTCAATCATATTCGTCCTCTTACGGTCAGTGTGTGTGTTCACAGCTGATAACTGCATGACTGGGGCCCGCCCTGCAACTTGTGGGGGGAACACCTGTATGAGGAGTGGAATTTACGTGTGCGCCGTGTGGGTATTTTACGGTAAAGCTAGATGATCCCGCCCTCTCTTTGATAGAAAAACTCGGTGATGTCGCTTCGTCTTTAACGAGCTTGACCCAGAAGCCAGGGAAGGAGGGGGAAAAAAGAGGGGTGAAAACACACTAAAAAAACGGAATAGTCCGAGGCTGGCTTTCCACGAACAGGTGAGTAAAATTAAACCTGTTAGCAGATTGTTAATATAACAGGAGGCCGCGTTTTTTAATGTGTACAGATGGGTGCACTGCAGCGTTGGCAAGGAGTGGTCCCATCATCGACAGATCACCAACACGACTCACCGAGCGGCTAACGGAGCTAAAGTTACACTCGAGGCTTTGCTTTTTTCTACTGTGCTCCCTCTTTGATAGCCGACAAAAGAAAGCAGCCTCACTCAATAACGCGATAATAACCACCGATGCTGAGAATAAGGTGTAAATTAGCTCCAAAAGGCCGCTTAACTTTAGCTTCTCGCGGGCTAATCTATGTTTGCTATGCTAACTTAAACACGCTAGCCTGGCTGTCGGCTATGTGTGTGTGGGTTATTGTGATGCTAACGTAGCAAGACAGCCAAACCAGGTCACACGGGTGCAGAGTGGAGCTTTTTTTTACCCCGTCTCACCAACTGTGGCTGATTTGATTCTCCAACATTGTCATTTATCTGTACAGCAGCGTTAGCACAGCCACCGAGCAGCTCAACACTCCAATGTCTTTGTTCCAGACACTCGGGTTTTTTTTCATACCGGCGTCTTGTTGTTGTTCAGCTGGCTGGTTAATACTGCCAGCTCTGGTTCGATGCTGCTGCCCTACATTTCTCTTTCTTTCTTTTTTTAATTCAGCAAATCAGTTCAGGACAGTCGGTGCTATCTGGTCAGATCTGGGGGATGCTAGCTAAATGTTAGCGGCTCCTGATGGTTAAGGGCTGGGAGGAAAAACACGGGGGAAATAAAAACGTGTATATATATTTACACTGTTTAGATATGTGGTGACTAGATATACACATTTTCCGTGCTTTGACTGGAATTTTTTTTTAATCACGTTGCTTCGTTTTTAAGCATTTTTCTAAACGAAAAAAGATTTCAGCTCTTCAGTAGTTATCAGTAATGTGTAGTTCAAAGGTAATTGGAAACCTCTACTCTTTTTTTTTTGTCAGTCCGGTTTTGTGTAATTGAATGCGTCTCTTTCAAGGGTGGTGGTCCTCCAGTTGTAGTCTGTTGTCAGGCTGGGATTGTGACTGTTAGTTTGTGAACCTGTTTGGTGGGTCCTGTATGAACTTGTTTTGGTAGGAAAATACCTGGGTGTGGATAACTGTCAGTCTGAGAACAGGTTAACTAGCTGTCCCCTTGTAAACAATGTTGTACAACTTTGGGACACACTTTTATCATTTTCATTTTCCATTGTGTGCTAATTTTTACTGCTGCTTCAGTACATCTTTTTCCTCCTTCTGCATTTTAGTTTTAAAGTTAAGACTTTACTTAAAATAATATTTGTTTAAATTGCCTGCTCTTTACATACTCTTTGAGCCACATTAATGTATGAAAGGTGCTATATAAAATGTTATTTAAAATAACAGTACACTTATAATATGGTGCAGTACCATTAATCTCCCTGAAGTATCTATAATTGCCTCCACATTGATGAACTACATCATTAAAATGCTCTTATTGGTTAGTGATTAAAACTTATAATAACATAACTCTGTAAAAGAAGGCAGTCTGCATAACAACTACTTCTGATACGTATTGTGCTGATATAACTTGAGTAATATCTTGAATTAAGCACCTTTGTGATAAAGTATTTTTAGACAATTTTTCTACTTTTATGTAAGTAAAGGATCTGAATACATCTTTAGCACTGCAGGTTTGTACTGAGTGTCTGTGTGTCATGTCTGTGGCTAATTTGATGTTGGCTCTGATGTTCTGCAGGTGCCACCACTAATAACACCATATGCCCCTGAACACCCATGTATCAGCCTCCTGACTGCCTCTTCGTCTCTTAGTCATTGTCTGACTGTTGATGCATGCTCCCAACTCAGGCTGCAATTGTGTCTGCTCTCTTGAGGTGTGCAGGTTAATCCACACGGAGCAACCTAATATGTTTGTGTGTGTGTGCATGACCATGTCTGTGCATGCACGTTAATTGTGTGTGTGTGTATGTGTGTATGTGTGAGGAAGTAAGTGGATTAGCGGACTAAAGCTTCAATCCCATTACAAGCCACGCTCAGCTTAAACCAGCGCCAGTGACATCACACAAATTTCAACGTCAGGTTAACGTAGAGATGCATGGACAGATGTGCATTTTGACTGTGACTGTGTTGTTTCAGGGAGCTGCCGGTGGCAGGTGTAGGCGCTCATTGCATGAACCAGTGCTTTGTTAAGTGCACAAAGGCTGCATTGTTGGTTCATAGGATCACAGATGTCTTCTGACAGAGTTGAGTGAGTCACGCTGACTGATGGTCCAGTATCAGATTGAGCTGTATGACTCGTGGTGCGTAAAGGCATGATTATGATGTTTGAGAGGTGTGTGTGTGTTGACCTTTAAGTCATCCTGCTTGACATTTTGACCGTTTGCTGCCATCATGTTTGAGAAAGCAGATCTTGACCCTTTCCTCTGTGCCCTCTGGTAAAAGTTTAACTTCTTTTTTTTGATACTGTTTTTGTTTTACACACAAACTTTTGAACACTTTCGTGGAGAAGTCAAAAGATGTTTCAACCCATGTTTTTTTTTTCTCTCGCTTACTAGTTTCTGTTCTCTTAAGGTATCTTTTGCAGTTTTTCTTAATTTCAGTTCCACTCTTTATCTCAGGAAAAAGAGGACTGGAGCGAACAGCTATTTTCATCTTTTTTTTGATTAAATGACAGTCTTCACATTGCTGGTTTTGCCCATTTAAGAGACCAAAGCATAAACTTATTTAAAATGTTTATCATAGAAGACAAATAAAACCAGAAAAAAATCACATTTGAGATGCTTTAGAAATCTCTTACTCATTAAATAATTTGATTGACTAAAGTGCTGATTCAGTAGATGGGAACAGCTCTTTTTTTTTTTTTTTTTTTTTTTTTTTAAATATGAAAATGTGATGTCTCAGCCATGTGAGATAAAAATTGCTTCTGAAAGGCTGTGAAAGCAGAACTGAAATCGGTAGATAGACGACAATATTAGAAAAACGAGAAGTAGTTTGCGGTCATATGATGAACATATTGACCGTTGGGAATTTTCACGGCACAAGCATTCCGATAATGGAGGAATCCAACCGTCACTGAGTGGTTTTGACCGCCATGGTTTGTGTGTATTGAGTGCTGATGAGGAGAACGGTTCTTTGCAGACCAGTGTGTGGCTTTTGCGTCCCTTTTTACTCATCTCTGATGTACAATCCATAACATCCTGTTTCTCAGGAAGTGGGGAGAAGGGGAAAGGGAGGGGAGTGGCGATGGGACAGCGCTGATTGTTTTCATTGTTCGACGAAACTCACCGCTGACTTCCAAGGCCAAAACTAACAGCTGTGAAAGGCGGAGGGCAGGAGTCATGAGTGTTAATACAGCCGCATTAGCTCGACCCCCTCCTTCCTAGATGCACACAAACACAGATGCGCTCAAATGTGCATGTGGACCTTTTGCACATTTTACTGGATATCCTCCTTGCTCTCTAACTTCTTTCACACTTGCGCCCGTGCTCTCAGTTGCAACAAACTTCTCATTGTTCCCGCTAACCCTCCGCAGACTGACAGCTGCAGATTCCCTCCTCTGGCTGCGGTTTAACCACACGTATACATTGCCAAGAACACTTGCCAAGTAATATCATTGTCAGTCTATAATTCATCACGGGTGAATGACAGCCACGCTCTAAACTGGGAAAAGAAAGCATGTAGCATATTAATGATAACTAATTACTATGTCTGAGATAAAGAGAAGTGGCGAGACAGTGTTTATGTGATTTATCAAATTAAGGAAAGATGGCACAGGAGAATAGATTTGGTTAAGTAGTTTTGTTTTTGTTAATGTTCTGGTCATTGTGACTTATTGCCTTGAAATGCTGCGTCTTGGTACAGTAAACCGAGTCCTGCTCAGGTCTCCTTTAGTGCAGTGGGTCGGTTGCTGTGCTGAATTGGCAGGAGACAATGTTAGGAATGCAAGATTAGCTTTTATCTTTTGTTCAGTTCTCCTTTCCTTATCTCTTCTCCCTCCTCTTCTCCTTTGCTTACCCTCTCGCCCCCCACCACCTGCTGTCTTTTTCAATGCCAGTCTTTCTACTTGTCTTATTTGTTTTCTGCTCGTGTGCTCTGCCTGTCTCTGTCTGTAGTATATAATAACAGTCCTGTCCTGGCTGTGACCATATATAGGCATGTGTGGTACAGGACAGCGGTTTTTGATTTGCTCAGGTGGGAGGTTGTGGCTCTGGGGCGCCTTGGCTACTAAGCAAAGGGTTTTGTGTGTGTGTGACAGTGACATCATGCCTTCCTGTCGGTCATGCCTATCCTGCATGCAAATCCTGGTTTTGGTTTTTACAAATTCTTCCTTAATGCACTTCAGCCACTCCTTGTTTTCTCGTCAGACTATCCGGCCATCCCATTTCCCTCCCCTTTTTCCCACACTGGGCACACCCCAACCTGGGAGTCATATTTACGTATGTGTGTAAGTTAGTCATTGATTTGACACATATACAGGAACAGACGCAGGCTCCACAGATTCATATTACCAGGTGAAGGGTGTTGTAATCATCCATTTAACTTCTGATATCATCATGTCATATCTTTGATTTGCACAATCTGATGCAGGCGAAACTGTGAGTCAGCCGTCTCTCATCGTCCGTCTGTCCCATTGAACTCATCCGACACCTTCGTTCATGTCTTATTTCCACTTGTTAACACTCTACACTCCACACAAACACCTGCTGGCTAAAATGTAAATACAGGCCGCTGTGTTTCTCAGAAATGTGTGTTTATGCATGTTGGCCAGACAGAGAGAGACAATGAGAAACTGAAATTTGGTCAGCCCTCCTCTAACTTGTCCAACCGGTTATGCAGGTGTGTGTGTTGGATGGGGGGGGCACAGAGTTTATTCACCTTTCAAGCCAGCCCTGACAGGGAGCCAGGCTGCTGCTGTATCCACTGATAAGAGGATCTGAGTCTCTACTTGTTTGGCTCTGATATAACAAGTCTTTCACTTAGAGCACGGCCAGGATAACAAAGGGAGAGAGAGAGGGAGGGATAAAATGGCAGTCAAGTCGAGAGAACAAGAGTAGCGGACTGACAGTCGGGCCAGAGGCAGATGAAGACTGATTAGAAAAGAGAGTCTGTTTTTTTTTGGATGATGTTAGAGTCTCTAAAACTGTGTTTCCTGTATGCTGACAGTCAATGTTCTCTGGCCCAGAAAGAGCTGGAGTTTGGTGGACTTCCCGCTGCTAGCTGCCGTCCACAGGCCAAATGTTGAATAAATACAGGGTGTGTCTGAAGGCTGGTGCTACTGTATGTTTCTTTCTCTCTCTCTCTCTTGCTATCTCTTATTTTTTGTGCACACACAGCAAACACATCGTCCCCCCTGTTGACACACTTGCACGGTATTCTCACCATGTTGCTGCCTTTCAAACAGAGGTGCCTTCACTGAAACATCTCTCTTCATTTTCTGTAGTCCAATCCTCCTGTTTCTGGGCTCGGTGGTTCGGTGACCTTCTACCCATGAGCAACTAGAGCTCAACCTCTGACCTTGGCGTGATCTCTCACCTCTTCTAACAAACCACGCCCGCAGGTGAAGGTGTGTATTTCAGATTTTCTGTCATGACCTCTGCAGTGTGTCTCTGTTGTGGTGCTTAAAACCACAAAGAGAAGTGTGCAGTTCCCTCCTGGACTGAATATTGTATCATAAGCTTCATCCTAAAAGTATAAAAAAGTGCTTTCTTGTAATCTGAAACAGGCCTCCTCCTCTTTTGGCAGTCTTTTTGTTATGGATACTGTATCTGTATTGTCATTAAATTGAGCTCCTGATGCTCGGATAAACTAGTCACAGAAAATCTGAAAAGCTTAAATTTAGACCTGCGCCATGCTTCTGGGCTTAACTCCTCACATTTCTCTAAATGGTGGAGAGAGGGGGAAAAAAACAACAATGCTGTGGACTTCAAGATTAGTTTTTTTAGTAGCGCTGCAGAAATGCGTCAGGTCTGTTTTGCAAAGTCTACACATAAAGACACTGCAGAGGTTTTATCTTTAAACATCCGCCTTTGTCCGTGGACCATATTTAAAAAACACTTTCGGGTGTGGTGTCTGAGAGGATCAAAAGCCCGGGGAACTCCACCCTGCATATGTTGAATGGTAATGACTTTATCAAGCTGCTTTTTAGAGGATGGTGCTGAAGACAAATGTAACATTTCAGTAGCCATTTCCACTTTATCTTCATCAGTATGCTTCAATATTTATGGTCAGTGCATTAAGCAGAGTTTTAAAGTGTCTGACTCTTTGCTCCGCCCTCCGCTCCTACTTCTATCAGACCAGGCAAATTTATAGTGGCATGCTAGTCAAGTGAGTTATGCTTTGATGGCAGTAATTAGTAGTTTTCATGCCAATGTCCTGTTGTTTCATGTGTCACCAACATGGAAATAACATCACTGTAGTATTTATAGTTTACAGTGTAACAAGATTGTTGTGATGTATTGTTGGTTTGAATTGTTTACAGATTCTTTTCTCAGTAAATTGTTTTGTATATAACAGGATGTGAAAATAGTGAAAACTCCTCATTGTAACATCCCACAATATGTTCAAATAGCTTTTCTTTTTACCTGGCCAGCAGTCTAAAATCCAAAGATGGTCAATTTATTATCATACAAGGCAACAACAAACATCAAATCCTCACATTTGAGAAGCTAAACCCCCCCCCCAAAAAAAGAAGCTTGACTTTGATTTATGACTGACCTTTTCAGCTTAAGTTTCATCATCACTGCTGTGTGGACAGGTGTTGCTCACAGTGGCATTACATTTGAGAAGGACGGTCACCAGGAATGAATGAATGAATCATGAAGCCACAACAGGCTTTCAAAGGACGTTGTGCAAAAAAAATCCCAGTGTTTCTGAAGAAGATTTTATGTCACGTCTTCACAGTGGTGGTGACTCCTATATTCATTATTAAGGCCAAAGCCTCTGTTATGCAATCCCACTGCTCATGGCTTTCCAGGAAGGCTTTCTCCAAGAAGGCGTCGCAGCCGCAGCCACCAAACAAAATCTGTCAACAGACAAATCAGGCTTAAGCTTCCTACTTAATGACAGACCCCAAAAGGCTGCGTTTCTGTACTTTGAAGAGTTGTGACTGTTTTTGTTAGACAGTGCTGTAGTGTGTGTATGAGGCTGTATGGATGTGTGTAACGCCCACCCCCCCCCCCCCCCCACTTTCTCCCTTTTGGGGCCGTGTAGTGTGTATGGAGCAGTGTGAGAGCGCAGCGGCTCTGCTGGAGTCGGTCAGGGAGCAGGAGGTGCAGTTTGAACAGCTGACCCGGGCGCTGGAGGATGAGAGGAGGAGAGTGGGCCTCCCCGCCACCAGCCCCTCGGCGCTGGGTCGCCCCCTCCCTCACACACAGGTAAACGCTCCCCAACAAACTGTAACATCCCCGTCCAGAGCGTCTAATAGCTGCCCCCCTCCTCCCCTCCCTCCATCTTCACCTCCTCAACATCACATAGCTAATGCTTTCGTCTAAATATCCGGATCATCATCCTCCCAATAAATTAATGCATCATTTTCTCCCTCTGACATCCCTCCATCCATCAGTAAACCCCTCTCTGCCTCCGTCCCGCCTCCTCTCCAACAGCGCTCGGCCAGTTTTTTTGTTTGTGCGTCACCATTAAATGTCTAGTCTGCATTCAAGCTGTATCTCACAAGTCCATCCATCTTTCAGCCCTCATCTGCAAGCATATCGCTTTGTGCCTGCACATACTTTCAGCGCCATTAATATCCACATCTCACGTTCAGCATGCCTTCAGTGTCACTCACCGGATACACTTTGACATAAACACACATGCACCTTTTCACCAGCTCCTCTTGTGGTATCTCAGTTATTTCCCTCCCTGCTGCAGCATGTTGTGAGGAATGCGGTCATCTGTCGTGCATGTGTCGCACAGTCCTGCATCCAATGTGTGTAATAATGAACAGGTTTCTTTTGATCATGAAGGATTTTTGTCTTATTTTGATTTAAATCGTATATCAAGCTCTTTGATTCTTCGTCTGTTGTTCCTGTTGTATCATTTTTTACTTTGCATGAAAGTTTTTTTAATTCATTGACCTAATGCATGATAATTGCATGCTTAGTGATTCAAGTATTTAATAAAATTACTTGTAGTTCTTATTTTTCTGCTCTGTTTTACAGCTTTTGCAAAAGAGTCGGGCAATGTAATAATATATTCCATCAGACAATGTTTTTTTTCCCTACCATCAGAGGTTTTGGCACACTGTTTATAGTCTATTACTTTAATATGTGTGGTTTTATGGGACACTTTTATTGGAAAATCAATGACTTTTATAGGGCAAAATTAGATTTTTATATATGATTTGTGCTCTTAGTGATCCATAAGGTATTTAAACTGGTGGCTGAACTAAAAACACTCCGACCTGATTATTTTATGTGTAAACTGTAAACTCAATTGATTATCTTTCATATATTATTATTATTATTGACATTTCAATCTAAAATAATGACTGTGGCCAAAAAGCTTTTACTATATCGCCCAGACCTTGTTTTTTTGTGTGCTGAATTTGTCTTTTTGCTCTGCCCTGAGAGTTTTAAGACTTAACTGTTGTCTCCTCTTTGTTGTGTTTTTTTAGCCCTTCGATTAGGCAGCAGAGCCATTGTCAGATTACACAGAAGGTCAGACAGTGTATTCAGGGATTGCCAGTTTAAGCATCTTCTCCAGCTCTTGGCACTGTACACTGAGAGAGCATCACAGTGTCGAATCTGCCCCTAAATATTTGTCTTCCTTTTTAAGGACATGCTGACATTGATTAGATCTTTTGTTTTGACTTTGTGAATTCTTGGAAGTATTTCATTAGTGTCTGGCAGCTGGAGGAAGAAGGCCAAAAAACATTTTTTGGCCTTGTGCTAACTGTTAATATTTTATTCCTAACAATAAGAATGATGATAATGATAATTACAGTCTTGCATTCAGAGCACTTCTCTAAAAGCACGACAGAATTGTTGGTAAATCAAACTGAATTATAGGAAGGACCAGCTGTAGAGGAAGTGTGCCCCTCTTCTTTTAAATGTAGTCTGCACTTCCCATTGCTTTTTAATAACAGCCCTGCCTCCCTGTGGACATAATATCAAGTGCAGAAAGACATGCTTCTGCAACTGGAGTCATTTTACATTGATTTTAACGCTTTTTTCACTTGTATTTACACAGAAATACTGAACTGAGCTATGAGTGATGGAACAGCTGCTGAAAAAGATTTCCAAAGTAGCTCAATTATGTGTGTCCCCACATGTGATTCAGCCTGAGGCCCCTACTGATAGTCAGTGTGACTCCTGTTTAGGTAGAAATACAGTGTGACAGTCACTGATGATGTAACAGAGGAGAGCAGGAGGAAGGTCTGGCGTGGGGATGAATGGCTGCTTTCCAAAACGTCCTCCCTCATGTCTCGCAGTGATTCACAGACCATAAAAATGCAGGGACAGTTCAGTCAGCGCTGAATGTGCTTCAGCAGCAGTAATATCATCTGGGTGGTTGTAAGAAAGTAGACAGCACTGGCAGGAAATCATGCCTTTAACCACACTTGCATTACTGTCTCAGTAAAACTGTAATTTGTCATTATTACACTGAATATTTCACAGTTGTGTGTTTTTCTCTCTCCCATTACAGAACGGGCGTTTAGGGGATGCAGACATAGAGCGACTGAAACTAATTGACTCATATATTAACGGCTCACAGGTGTGTTTCTGCGTATAATTTCTCTTGTGAGCTTGATTTGAGTCATTTTTTGTTTCTGTAATAAGCATCAATGATCAATAATTTAAACGTGTGTGTGTGTGTGTGTGTGTGTGTGTGTGTGTGTGTGTGTGTGTGTGTGTGTGTGTGTGTGTGTGTGTGTGTGTGTGTGTGTGTGTGTGTGTGTGTGTGTGTGTGTGTGTGTGTGTGTGTGTGTGTGTGTGTGTGTGTGTGTGTGTGTGTGTCAGTACAGGATGGTGGACCCTGCACACGGCGCTCTAGATGAGAGCTACACACCGGAGGACGAATCACAGGAAGTACACTCAGTCTTTTCTGAAGAAGGAACCACACGACGGTCAGACAATGGGGTAGGTGATATGAAACACGCTTCAAGATATCATCAAAAAATCCTGCCAAGGCTTACTACTTCTTGTCAAAACGAAAGAGAAAGCAACTAAAAGAAGAAACAGTTGAATTCAGCTGTGTGGGATAATTCCAGGAACTCACACCCTTTATCATAAACATATTTTAATATTCCATCTTGTTCTCCCGCAGATGAAGAAACCAATCTCACGCACAGTCCTACCTTCTGACTCAATGTCTATTGATGGGGGCTTATCAGTGTCGGGTATGGGTGGCTACAGTGCCACACTGGACCGTCCTTACAGGCAGGTCGGAGGCGGAGACTACCCCACCGCCACAGTACCCAGAAACTACCACTACGCTCCTGTAATGGCTTATAATGACTACCGGGGAGATGCGCCGTCTGAGGCGTACACAAGCCTGAGCAGGGGCTCACACATGGACGACCGCTACAGGTACAGGACCCCAGCGAGATAGTTATATGGAACAGGAATTTGTAGTCAAGTCATCCTAATGAACCACATAGTAATTATTTATTTTATCAATCAAAAAAAAATCACATTTATGATAAGTAACAAACCAGGGTAATGAACGTATGTTGTGCCCACATTTGAACTATTAAAACTTGAATGTCAGCCGTCACAGATTAATCCCTAGTTGTCACTGTTAACACAGACCTGGATCCACAACTGTAATTCATACATTTGTGTCTTGGTTTTCCCCCAAAATGACCCCGGACCTGAAATAAGCCTTCTGTAGTGATACAGTTGCTTTTCGGTTCCCCCATAGTGTCCACTGCAGTATTTACTCAAAAACTTCAACAGACATTGTAGACAAAGTGATTTAATTTTTTCCTTCCTTTTTTTTCACCTTATGGAAAGTTAAAGAACCTATCTGTGCACTTCAATCATCAAGTTAGTTGGAGTCTGATGAGAGCAGAATTTATGGTTAGGGGGCTCGAAGTCGACACCGTATTAACCGTACACTAAGCTATAGTTACTGTTCACTGTTTCCCTCATTAAACCAACACTTGAACTGGTCTTTTTTTTTAGACCGGTTGATGGCTACAGGACTTTGGATTCTGGCTACCGGGCACCAAGCCGTCAGCAGCTTGACCCCTATGCAGCACAGCCCCAGGTGGGCCGTGGAATGAGAGCCATGGGCTCCGCGATGGAGATGCGGTATGGCCATGGCCACTATGGGCTTGAGGATGACCAAAGGAGTGTGGGATATGATGACTACGGCATGGGGCCTCCACCCATGCACCCTGGAGGTTACGGCACTATGCCACGCCTGGGACCTGGACCCGGTGGTACTATAGACAGACGAAGACTCAGGTAAAGCCGATGTGTAATATTTTAACGTCTTACTTGAGATCTCAGTTGAGACGCACATAACAAACATTTCTCTCTTCATCTTCTTGTGCCACGTGCAGGAGCTGTGAAGATACTTTGGACGGTGATATGGGAGGAGGTGATCCGTATGCCTGGGGTGTTCCCATGACGATGGAGAGAGGAAGTATGGCTTCATTGGACAGCACGCTCAGGAAGGGTCCTCCTTCTTCATGGAGACAGCCAGAGCTGCCAGAGGTGATCGCCATGTTGAACTACCGTCTGGACCCTGTCAAGACCAACGCTGCTGCTTTCCTCCAGCATCTTACATTCAAAAATGATAAGGTGAGCGAGCCATCAGTGACATTTAAATAAAGTATAACAGCACAGTCGGTTATCTTTTTGTGTTTTATCTGTTTGGCTAATCCTTGATATCGTGTGTGTTTGTCCAGGTTAAGTCAGAGGTGCGTCGTCTGAAGGGAATCCCAGCCTTGGTGTCACTGCTCGACCACCCCAGCAAGGATGTGCACCACTCAGCCTGCGGAGCACTTAAGAACATTTCATACGGACGAGACCAAGACAACAAGATCGCCATCAAGAACTGCGATGGAGTGCCAGCTCTGGTCCGGTTACTGAGGAAGACCCGTGACCAGGACCTCACAGACACCATCACAGGTATCACTTTTGTAACAGTCAGATTGGTCTTACTTTAAAAATCTGAATATACAAAAGAGGGAAATGATAGACTAATTAGATCTTTTGACAGCTTTGGCATGATTCATTCCTCAATTTATATTTTATTATTTTCAGGGTCAAGCTACCTGCTGCAGTGACATTTTTTCTTTCATCACAGGCACCTTATGGAACCTCTCATCCCACGACTCTGTAAAGATGGAGATTGTGGACCACGCCCTGCACGCCCTAGCTGATGAGGTGGTAGTACCCCACTCGGGCTGGGAGCGAGGGAGCAATGGAGGAGAGGAGAGCTGCAAACCCCGTCATCTGGAATGGGAGACCGCTTTGACCAACACTGCTGGCTGCCTTAGGTACAAGACTGACCTAAGTCTTCCAAGAAGAGGGCGTAGAGATTTATTTTTAGAAGAGCATGAAATTATACGTTTACGTTTTTGCTCTCCTCAACAGGAATGTGAGTTCAGAACGTAGCGAAGCCAGGCGAAAGCTGAGGGAGTGCACCGGATTGGTGGATTCGCTCATGTATGTCGTACAATCACAGATCAACCGCAAAGATGTGGATAATAAGGTAACTGATGACTTTTTAATGCTAGTTTCACCAGACAGATTTCTATATTTGGTCCTTTTTTAATCATAAGGTCAAACCTTTCTTTGTATGACTCCACCTTTGATCATCTCATCTCTTCCTGCAGTTGGTGGAGAACTGCGTCTGCCTCTTGAGGAATTTATCCTATCAGGTTCACCGTGAAGTCCCCAGCTGTGAGCGCTACGCAGAGTCCGCACCCGTCAACCAGGGACCCGCGCCTGGTGCTAACAAAGGTGGCTGCTTTGGCTCTCGAAAGGGCAAAGGTCAGTGTCAGACAGCTTCTACTGGTTCAAGTTACACAGTGTCAGAGATTTTGCTGCTGCGTTTGAGCTTGTTGGTTGCAGAAGCACCTGTTGCTGTTTTTCACACTCTGCCACTGTTTCCTTCTTTTTCCTTTTCCCTCTCCTTCAATCTTCCTCTTTCCTTTCTCCCTTTTTTCTTCCCACCCTCCTTACCTTCCTCCCATTTCTGTTCTGTATTTAGACGAGTGGTTTTCCAAAGGTAAGATTGTCCGCTTGGTGAAGCTATTGACCGCTTATCAGCCATTTTACTAACGCAGAATATCATTCAGTAAAGAAAGAAGAATGTCTAATACTGTTGAATTCACATCCAGTTCATCGGCATGATCACCTGACATCACACAAACACCATTGCATGGTCACAGTGCTTGTTCCACCGGTTGCATGGTTGCATTTTATATGTTTTTAACAATGTACCAAGTGAATGCTCATCTCATCCAACTCCACTTACTTTCTTTATTAGTTCTTTAGCTCAGTCTTACCTGTTCTCTCTTTTCTGTCTGCAGGAAAGAAGGACGGAGATGACGGAAGTGGAGACCAAGTTGACATTCCAAAGAGGACAACACCTGCCAAAGGTGTGTGTGACTTTTTTTCTTTTTCCTCTGAGCGGTCTGTCTGGTAGCAGGTTTACACGACAAAATCCCTTCAGGTCTTGTTTATTTCTGTGTGCTGCTGTCAGTCTTATGTAATACCTGCTGCTTTCCTGTACAAAGATTACATCTGTTTTTGGACTAGGGACTTTTTTAGTGGATTTCTCTTTTTATGTTTTATCATATTGTTTACATCACACTTCACTTATTTGACCGTATTACTTATTTTTAGTCATATTTAATAAACTTTCAGGACGGTCATGTCTGACACCCTCCCTCTCTCTCTGCTGACCTCAGGTTACGAGCTGTTGTTCCAGCCGGAGGTGGTTCGTGTTTACACATCGCTGCTCAGAGAGAGCAAGAACCCGTCAGTGCTGGAGGCTGCTGCCGGTGCCGTCCAGAACCTGTGTGCAGGCCGATGGACTGTTAGTACTAATGCTTAAATAACATTATCTGTGCTGTAAAAAAACAAAACAAAACGCAGTATAATTTATTATTAGTAATGTTCTTAAGAAAAGTCACTGTCTTAAATGAAATCTGAATTACTTTTTAGGTCTGTTAAAGTAAAGTCTGATTGAGTCAGCTGTGTTTATTTTTTTTTCTTGCTTGAATGAAACAGCTGTCGATGTAAAATGACCTCTGCCTCTCGGTGTGCTTGTTCTCCAGTATGGTCGGTATATTCGGGCCACGGTGCGTCTTGAGAAGGGTCTTCCCATGATGGCAGAGCTACTGGCTCACGGCAATGACCGCGTGGTTCGGGCAATGTCTGGAGCCTTGAGGAACCTGGCCATCGACAACCGTAACTGTGAACTGCTCGGTATGATTGTTGGATTGTACAAAACTCTCAAATATCATATCAAAGAATATGCCTTTTTAAATTCCTCAGTTTGCTTAATAATAATAATAATAATAATAATAATAAAAACCTTCTGTAGGTTTGCATGCAGTGCCTCACCTTGTGGCCAACCTCCCTGGAGGCCAGAGCCAGTCTGGACGCACTCTATCAGAGGAGACGGTGGTGTCTGTACTGAGCACGCTCGCTGAGGTGCTAGGCAACAGTCTGGAGGCAGCAAAGACCCTTAGAGCCTCACAGGGCATCGAGAGGCTGGTGCTTATTAATAAAGACGGGTGAGTGCGTTTTGTAAAGTGAGCTAAGAATATAACAGGAAACGTGGTGCTTCATGTTTTCTTGTTACTTTCATGATTTGTTGCTATGAATGCAGGTTGTTCCTCGCTCAAAAACAAGTTTAATTTGTCAGTGACACAGTGCTTAACTTAATTAGCTCTTAGTTCAGTGTCATAAACAAGACACTTAATTTCAACATCTGACTAATTTAAAAAAAATTCTCTTTGTGCTCTACAGTAAGCGCTCCGATCGTGAGGTGCGGGGGGCCGGCCAGGTGCTGCAGCTTGTCTGGGCCCACAAGGAACTACGTCGACCTCTGGAAAAAGACGGCTGGAAGAAGACGGACTTCATGGTCAACCTCAACCCCAGTACCAGCACGACCAACGGCCCAAGCACCAGAGCCAACGGCACCTATGAAGATAGCACCATGCCACTGCTGGACAGAGGTCAGTGGGAGAAATTATTGATGTTAAAATGATTAAAGATGGGATATTTCACAGAAGGAGAAGATGTGGGGAAAAGCTGATGATATTGGTTTTGTATGACTCTGTTTTGCTTCATTTTAGGGGAAAACAGGGACATGATTCCACTAAATGACCTTGGCCCTGGTTAGTACATTTAACATCACAGACTTATGGAAAATGTGTGTTTTTAAGATGACATCTGGGGTCATTTTTTCACATTCTTGTCATCTTTCCACAGAAGCGTACTCTACACTGGACCAGAGGGAGAGGAGACACACTCTGGATGAGACCACAGACACTTTACCGGTACTTTTTTAAAACAAGCTTTTTTAAAACATGTTGCTTATTTAACTACACTAACCCCTGACCGCCTGCACCACTGGAAAGAGTTCCTGACTTTAACCTGTTTTCCATTGGCAGCCGTTAAAACCTCACAATTACTGACATTTTTCTTTTCTCACACTCACTACCTCTTCCCTTCTTCTCTCTCTTCTTCTGTTTCTCTGGTTGTCTCTCAGCGTGGGGTTTATGGGGGCAGAAAGGGCTCCCTGCCCCTGTTGGACTCCTACGATGGTTAGCCCTCCCCCCTCCCCTCTACCCCCCTCTGCATGTAACAGCATGGTATGTCCAACTCACCTCTTGTCCTGCATGGACTCTGAGCTCTGTTCCTTTGTCTTTTATAACGTCAAACCCTCAGGGAAACCTGGTCTTTGTCTCTGGTTGAGGTCTGCTGTACTAGTATTTAACTGTATGAAACCCTGATGTGACGTGTCAACGCTGGTATAGTATGCTGCAAGGTGCTCCTTGTGCATTGTGTCAGTGTTTCGGTGTAGAGATGAACCCAGGCTGATGATAAAGATTTAAAACCTTAAAGAATAATACTTTTTTTTTTGTGCATTAGTGTTGTCACAATAACAGAATTAGACTTTGGTATCAATGCTGGAGCGTTGCAACTAATGATTATTCGTATTATTGATTATCTTGAAAAGCTCTAAAAAATCATCACTATTGTAACATGGCATCAATGAAAAATAATGTCATGTCAGAGAAAAATAATCTCTTAAGCTTTGTAGCTTTAGCAGCGGGCATTTTGACCTGATGTTCAATTTGTTATTTTGTTGTCAGCTGTTGACCTATTAATGACTCCACTCCTTGATCAAATATCAGTCTGCTGCTGTCCTTTTTAAACCTGTAGTCTACTCTAGGATGCGTGTCCTCTAGTGGCTGAAGAGGAAATTACAACAACATAAACCCCAGAATATCATCCGATCTAATTCAATTGATTCTTTCTGTATTAGGTTTTAGGCAACATATTGCCGGCTATTGATTAACTTTGAAACTTTAAAATTTGATGACTAAACAAGAAAAATATAATTAATAATAAAAGAATAGTTGTCATGATTTTAGAAATAGGAATGCTTATTTATGAGTGGCATTGGGGAATTGACTCTAAAAAGGTAATCAGTTGTTGATTTCTTGTTACTTTTCTAAAATGTTACTACTAATCTTCTTTTTTTTCTAGATATTATCACTGCTACCTTCTTAACTTTCAGCTGGTGTTTGAAGATTTTCAGTTGACACTTTTCTCCTCCACACAGTTATTTTTTTATCTGCGTCTTAGTTTAGTTAGTCTTAGTTTTTGATCAGTTTGGACAGGTGATTCTACCTGAACTTGCTTTTATCTCCACATGCTGTAAATTCACAGAGTATCTCCGTTAATCAAAGTTCTTTGTTCTTCATCTTCCAATTTATACTTTTATTGAACTTCTGCTCACATGTTCTGATGGCAGCAAAGTACTTTGTTAAAATACTACAGTACAGTTCAGTACCTACTTTAAACGTTATTTAAAGTAATTTGATGTAGGTATTTAAATACTGTAGCAGCATTGGTTATTGTGACATCACTATTGTGCATTGTGCCATACTTATACCGCGGAGTGAGTCTCTGTGTTGCCTTCGTGTTTATTGTGTAAATTATCCACATTTTATGTTTACTCCTTTTTTTATTCTGACTGTTTATTAATCAACTTGTTGCTCTCTGTGCTTTCAGAAAAACTGATAGTGTGCATCACCCAGACAGGGCCGTCCCTGCCCTACCACTGCTACTGAGGAGAGAAGATCCAGATGCACGGACTCTCTCCCTCCTCCTCCTCTCCTTCCTCTCCCTCCCCCCTCTTTATCTCTCTACCACCAGACAGATGGGACCAGGTGATGAGGGTTGGCATCCAAAGAAAAGTGGTTGTGTTGCGGGCAAAAACACACACACACACACACAAACACACACACACACACACGTGCAGATACATACAAACCTACTTTTTACAAATTCATTGTAGCAACAGAAGTATATTCCGTTTTTAAATTATAATTATTCTGTAAAGGCAATCACTTTTGTTGACAATCATTTAATTCTGGTGTTGTCATCCTGCTTGTTCTTTTCTTTTCTTTTTTTCTTTCCCTGCTATTGTCAACATTTTGGTAAATTTTGTCATAATTGACACGTTGCTGCCAACACCTGCATCCTAATGTTGAATTTGTACGTAGACTTCTATGTAGGGTATATACTGTATATATAAAAAGAGAATGGGATGACTGCATTAGTTTTGGCTCATTAATTTAAATCGTCCCTTTACTGGGATTGTTGGGAGGTTTGGACGTGCCGGCAAACCGGTGGGACGTGGCCGCCCTGTAGATTGAGAATGTTGTTTATATAGGATTTATTTTCCTGTGTAGAATTATTTTCTCTTGGTTGGGATGGGCACAGAAGTAGACGAGAAAGGGCAGGTGTGTGTATATTTGTCATACAGTAAACCTGTGGCCGTGTGTGTGTGAGTGTATGCTTTTGGAAAATGAATATGGACCTTTTTTGAATGAGTGTGTGTGTGTGTGTGCGCATGCACGGACCAGACCCAGAAGACCACACGTTCATTTCATCCGTTCATATTGTCTGTTTTTATCTTGTGCTCCCACTCCTGTGACAGAAGAAGATTTTTTGTTAGTTTCTTTTTGTACCAGCTGCCTCTTTTTGTGTTTGAAACTTTAATTTCCAACTTTTTCTCTCTCACGCTCTCCACATGGAATAAAAATGGCAGTTTGCGCTGCTGTGTTTTTAACTTTGTCTGGCTTCAGCCGACCAGACCAGTACAACGTGTCAAACTTGGCAGTGGGAGGTGAAACTGGGAACATACACTACTAAAAAAAACACTAATTCACTCTGACAAACGGCTTCTGAAGGTGAATAAACCCCTGTCTCTAATGTTAAAGATTCACACTAGACACAATCTACACGACAAATACGTCAGGAAGGACTGTCGAATAATTATCTCCTTTTCAATTCCCATTTATCGAAGAGAAAAATCACTACTTTATGTTATTTTTACGATGTAGCCACTCATGTGCACATTGACATTTGTGCCAGCTGTTTTTACCAAAAAAAGACAAAATTGGGAGGCTTCTTCACTCAGAGGAAACTCGAGTTTGGACAGACAGATTGGGAGAGATGCATTTTAATTATGGAGTTGGACAGAAAGCACATTTTGGTCAGTGATCTACTTTTGTTTTTTTTCTCCTTTTTTCACTTTGTGTCTGGTTTTGTTTTTATTTTATATCGGGGTTTGTATGTGTGGGTGTGGTGGGTGAGAGCAATATGCAATTTGTTCTAAATTTTAGTCCGTTTTACCACCGTATTGTTTTTATGGCAAAAGAGACCAATCATCTTTGTGTCGTTTATTCTTTCTTTTTCTTTTTTTTTACTCTCCACACACATACTATATTTGTAATGTTGCCTATCCATGTAAAATTATGATGTACCATTCATACCTGCCTTGGCTCTGAGAAGTTGCTTTTTTCAGTAAAGTATGTAACTGGTAAAACTGTTTTTATAAATAAAGATCTTTTCTTAGACAAGATTAAGTGATGTGTGATTGATGTTGCTGTGTGGTGAGGTGAGGAACAACTGTAGCATTTAGATATACATGTCTAATTAAAGAGAGGCATTCTGTCGGTCTAGTAATCTCATCCCCGCACTCTCGTTAAGGCAAATGGCAAACGCTCAAATTTGACACTATGTCAGATATTCGCCCCCAAACGCCAGCGTGCTGTATTAGGCTTGTATTTTTGGGTGTGCTGATTATCAAGGCTTTTTATCCGTGAAGTCATTTGTGTCAAAACAAACCCATTCATCTCCCAACTTAAGACCTCCAAACTGTGCTCTGGTCATGTGTCCATTCCTGCATAAACCCACATTTAAATACTGTTAAGTGCTGACGTTCTCAGCTTGGCTGTCATCTCTGGTTGTCATGTGTATCAGTCTGTATGTTCTTCAGGCTCCAGACATGTCAGAGGAATGCACGAGGGTTGTTTGAGTACGGGAACGTGTCTTCAGTATGCCTGAAATGCTTCCCACGCAGACTGAAAAACACCTGCTGAATCACGAGGGTGTTAAAAGCACATTAGAGTGTGAAAGTTTGATATTAAGTCGGGTTACGATGTGAATGTGTTGGTCTGTGACTTGAAATGTTTTTTCATGCTTTACATGAACTGAAAAATAGAAGACCCCATTTACAATTCATGTGTCTAAGATGCAGGCAGGGCTGTAGCTAAAAGTGATGGTTATGTCCTCTACCTTTTTTTTCTTTTTTCTTTTTTCTTTCACCCCAGAGAATTTGGCTATTTTAGGAACATGAGGGGAGTTTATAATTACAATTCAAACCTTACACATAGCACGTATTTAACAAACATGTATTTAGAGATAGTTAAATATACATAAAGTTGACTAAGCTAACAAAAAAGTTGAACAATTATGGATTAATTGTTTAGCCTAAAAACTTGGTGAATAATGTCAGCCACACTCAAAAATATGATGTTCAGTATAATGAGAGAAACAAATTGTCATGTGAGAGAAGCTGGAACCATCATATGCTTGACATTTCTGCTAGAAAAACTATTAATGGATACGATGCCAGTCTCAGATAACTTACTTTGGGGAACATTCTGTATATTTCTTTTGACCCTTTTTTCATTTAACAATATAAATCAAAGTTCTTAATGCAAAGTTTTGTCTCCAGAAAACAGTAAAAAAAAAATAGAAAATTGATTTAAATTGAGAAAAATCTGATAAACAAATATCAGCTAACAAGACTACAAATCTGACAGGATTCAAACTTTTTTTGATACTTGACACTTTGAGTATTAGAGGACTTTAAAACTGATCGTTGTGTCAGGATATACAATTTAAAGAAAGTAACAACAGTTAACAGAATAAATAAAAAAATGAAATCTCTAAATAATTTTTTTTTTTAAGTGAATGTTGGGTTTGGATTGGGGGCATTTGGTACTTGTTACCTCTGTCTCTATGAAACCCTGACCCTGCACAGATGTACGCAGCTTAATAACAATCTTGCAGCTGTACTTGGAGCCACAGGTGCCACAGTGTAGTTAGTATTCATCATGTATCATCAGAGCTTTAGTAAACTAAACACACATGGTTTTGTGCTCTCGCTGGTTCAAACTGACTGACGTGTGTGTGTGTGTGTGTGTGTGTGTGTGTGTGTGTGTGTGTGTGTGTGTGTGTGTGTGTGTGTGTGTGTGTGTGTGTGTGTGTGTGTGTGTGTGTGTGTGTGTGTGTGTGTGTCTGTGTGTGTGTGTCTGTGTGTGTGTGTCTGTGTGTGTGTGTGTGTGTGTGTCTGTATTAGTCCTCGAGGGTGTGTTTGTTGTCTGTAACCTGTGAAGCTGGTCACGAACCCCATTCCTTAAACTTGAGACCACCAAACGCAGCAAATTCTCCCTCCCTCCCTGTGTCCTGTCACACTTGGTGTCATATCTATTTAGGGATCACCCGCTGTTCTTCATTTCCTCTCTAACTCTCTCTTAAAACTCGTACATGAGCAGCGACATTTAAATCCAGCACATCAGTGCCGGGGAAGAAACTGCTGGGAGGATAAGACTGAAGGACAGGGAGGAGTGATTGTTTGGAGGATTTAAGCGCTGGAGGATCTATTGGAGGGTGCTGAAAGGACACCGCTTGCCAGGTTACCATGCATGATCATTTAGGGAAACCACACCACTGGGGAGTGTCTGCATGGCCGGTTTCCTTCCTTATGATCCTTTTTTGGAGGAAAGTGAGCACTAACAGCAGCTGAAGAGCTAAATAGACACTCAGGTACTGTGCTGTCTTGCCGCCTGTCTCATGGCTTCAAATTCAGGTAACGAATCCTCTAATAGCACTCCAGCCCCAGACTCGTCTCGCCACACCTCCCACACAGGGAACCAGGACGGGTTCAGTGGCCTGGGATATGGGTTTGGGGTGGCCTGGGACCACTTCAGGCCCTTCGTGCCCTTCATCCTCATCAGCTTAATGGTTGTTGGCCTCATCTACCTGATGCAGGCCATCATCTACGGGGGGCCCTTCAAAGATCCGCTGTTCTTTGTCAAGTTCTATGAGCGTTGGCCAAGGCCCGCTCTGGACCAGCAGGACTCTCCACCCCCTACAGAGTGTTTCACCCCGGGCCCCTCCGCGTCCTTCGAGCAAGTCCTTCTTAACCTGCTCAGACACAACGAGACAACGTGAACAGTTTGTTTCTGTTTCAGACAGGAAATGACTGACCTTTCTTTTCCCCGTGGATATGAGCAACAGGCACTCCTGCAGGTCTTAGTGCTATTAAAAGACAAAGGCTCATACTTGACTGTAAATGTGAGTCTTTGTTGCATATGTCCTTATGCTACAGGTTAGGAAATAACATGTGAAACTAAGCCAGGGATATGAAATCATTTTCAGCAGCACTCATTAAATGATGTGGTGTGCATATTGCTTTTTAGGAGACATTTATTTATGTATTTTGTTTTTTGTAAATCATTAACATTGAGGAAAATGGCCATCAACGTTGTAAAAAAAAAAAGCTACAAAATGTGTCTGCCTGACATTTATAATAAGGCAACAATGATATCGCATGCTTGAGGTGACAGTGATGTTAACCATCATGTAAGCTCTCTTCTCCTGCAGTGTTTCCTCACAGCATGAAAGCAGCGACACGGCAGACTGAACATCATGAATCATCAAAACAGACTTTAAACTGGTTTGCATCTAAGTGTGACAAACTCAATTTCAGTCTTTGAAATTGAACCTGCAACAAATTTGTAAACCTTTAAATGAACTCTGGTTGCATATTGCAGGTGCACCCACCTCACACTAAGTGACAATCCCAACCAAACAACTGGACCTCACTGTCAAGACAGAAATGTTTTGATGTGCTATGTATGTAAAACTATTTGTCAACTCCCACAAATAGACAGGCACATAACATAACATGCCTGGAATAGTCTATCTGATTTCCTTTCACCTTGGGTTTCACCATCTGCAGAGTTAGTGAGACATTTGGACACCTGTATAAATGCATCATTATAAATGGACTCATTATTGCTAAGGCGATACTGTTTTTAAATTATCACTGTAATGAGGCAGGTTGACAGGCAGACTGAAACAGAGCTGTGTACAAGACTATACTGTAGTTTGATTAATGATGATAGGCTAATTGTGCTAAATTAGTTTATCCTAACTACTCAGGGGCAGGGCATCAAAGGTCATTAAAGTTATTAAAAGTGTTCATCCCAAAACAGTCTGTGGCAGCTGGGTGATAACTTTTTATAAACTTGGTGTTATGTTTTATTGTATCTCAATATAGAGCGTGTGCCCTCTTTAATGATTTTATTTTTTATGAGTGAAGAAGGAAGTGGAAAGAGTGAATGATCTAGTTTTTTTTTTTTTTTTTTTTTTTTTAAAGCTCTCTGCCACCTGCTGGAGAAATTGCAGTTTCACGGAAGGAGCCAAAATGGCGGCAGAGCGGTAAACACTTTGATGACACTTTCCTCCAGCTTACTCATATAAGTAGCATTATAAATTTAAAATGTTAATTGCAGTAAGGTCACACACCTCTGCAGCTAAACGAAATAATTAATGTCGCCCACCTGTTACTCCTGCTCAAAAAAGTCGGAAATGGCAATACACATAGTAAATTAGCCCCAGCTAACTCAGCTATTGAGTCTCTCTGATTGGGAAGTCTACGAGGAGCTAAAATATTCCATTAGCTGAGAAGAGTCAACACCATGGATCTTTAAAGAGAATCCGAAGAAAAGAGCCAGGCTTTGGAAAATAAAGGTTTTGGTGTTTTTAACAAAGATGGTGGAATCTGCGCCTGCGCGGTGTGAAGAAGAGGAGCTGAGGATGAATGTGATCCATATGTCAAAACGTAGCTCTGGACTATGAAGGCTAAAATAGCAGAAAACACCCTGCAGAAGCACAAGTCTGCGATGTCTATACTTCCGATCACTATGAGACATTTTCACAACATTTATTATGATGTTTATAAATGAAACATTGTTTTACTATTCTAACTAACTGTACCCTGAAATAACTTGTAAAAGGCCTCCAATTGTATGCTTATTCTTTATTGTAGCACCACATGTATCTGACTGATAAGCTATACAGTCTGATTGATGATTGATTGATTGATACATGTTACTGGTTGCAGATTCAGATTTTGATAACAATATAACAAATGTACTTTTAAAAAAAAGTTTTTAAATGAATGCAGGACTTTTTTATTGTGTAGTATGTATAGTTTTGCAGTTAGTGAAAGTGTGAAAATAAGATAAGACAGAGTTTGCTCAGAGCCCCCATACCTGAAACAAATAAGTCTCCACTTCAACAGGACAAGAGGAGCAGAACCCTGAAGACTCCAGGACAAAAAAGCAGGCTTCTGGCTATGGCTGAAAAGGCAGGACAAAACGTGGGGAGCGAGCAACTCCTGAAGACCGTTAGCTGCAGGAAGTGTCAGGGAGACGTCCCTGTGCACTGCCCCACCACCAGAATATGTTCTGGGATAAGGAGCAAAACATCAATGAGTGGTGGTCCCAGCTGTTGACCCTGCAGCTAGCGAAGTGGACACTGGTGGAGGTGTGACAAGCCTACAGCTCAGCAGGACAGAAGACCTACCTGTACAGATTAAACAAGGAGGATCTTACTCCAGAGGACTCCTTACTCCAGAGAAACACTGACTGATCTGATGCCTTCTTTCTGCACATAACCAGCGTTCAGGTTACAGTGGTTCTGTTTAATAATTTCATTCGTAAAGTTATTTTCAATTAATGCTCGAGCTTTGAGAGACAATACTAAACAAAAGGCATTACTCCTTCATCCAAAAAAAACAGGAAACGCATTCTGTTGATGAAGACTGAAACCTTTGGAAAGCGCAGCAGGGCTCAGCATTAACTCGGACTCTTAAACACACCTTCATTGGGTGGATCGTCCTCACTCAAGCTGATCCACACGGAAACCACATGCTTATGGTAAAAAGGGAGATAAGACGGCACTCCAATTTGACTTTTTAATATTGCCACACAGGTGTTTCTTTAGCCTGTATTCTGGCAATTTCACAATCAGTAAACACAGGTGTGGTTAAATATAGGTGACCCCCTACTGGCACAGCAAGGAAATCCCAGCAGGTGGAGCCACAACCATTTCAGTCAGAGAGGTTTATGATGTAGGTTAATCAAACATTAAAAAAAAACCAACACAAATTACAATGTAATAACAATAAAAAATAAAACAAATGTATACAGCACCTTAAAAAAAAAAGTTTACAAAGTGCTTCACAAACATACAAACACAGTTCAGTTAATTATAATAATAATTTCACTACACTCAAGACATAAACAAAGATATTTGTTATTTTATATTCCAAAATCTACATGAACTAATGAATACATTTTCAAATGAGGGATAAATCTTGCTTTATAAGAAATGATCTTAGAGATGCTCTTTTAGAAAGATTATTTATCTTTTTTGTGATGTTTCCACTTCATTCAGTATCCTTTGTCCTGTTGTCATCTCCTTTGTTTAAATAAAGTTTGATTTGTAAAAAAAACAAAGAGTTGCCGCTGATGACCACGCCGACCTTTGAGTGACTTCACAAAATAAAGATAAACACTTACAAGAAGAAAAGTACTGTCATTTAGCCTCACTGTAACATATATAAATACACTTATCTGGATTTTAAAGACTGAGCTAACTGTACTTTGTTGACGTTTGGAGGATTTATCCATTTAGCTTTGCTAACGGTAAGTGTCTTTAATTCATCACCTGCCCGCCTCCAATGGAGACAGAGTGAAGTAAACAGCCCAGATTTACTCTAACTAAAGTTATTTAATGTGGTGTTCATGACATGATTATTAACACAGCATCTGTAGTGACCAGTTTATACCTGCTCAGTTTGGGCGGTATCGGGCTGTTAGCTGTTAGCATCCCTGCTAACAGACAGGTGAGCTTTTATCCCACTGCAGAGCTGACTGATCAATAAGTCGAGTTTTATAAAAGTTCACTTTCATATCAGGACGTTTTATAGCTGATTTTATTCTGTAAATATATTATATACACTAGGTTGTAGAAATAACACTAAGGAGGGAAACTTCACAGCAAACAAGCAAAGTTATGTTACACTTTGTTCTCACTTTGGACTCATTTCTTGTATTATTTTTTTTAAATAATATACCATCTTGCCATGTAAGATATTGCGTTTTAAAATAATTAGGAGTAAGCTCTTAGCAGAGGGATTTAGGGGCTGTCAATATCTGATTGTAATCAATCAATATTGGACACTGAATTAGTAAAAACAATACCATCAGCTCACTTAAAAAATAAGGATCTAAGCCATTGGGTGTGATTACAGTAATAACTCAAGTGCTTTGCTGTTTTTCATACATTACCAAAAATACTACACTCAAATTAAAACAACCTGTATTCATAATATGGTTTAATACACCTCATTGCTCGGTTTCTTGTTGCACTTCAACATTAACTAAAACATAGAAGATACATGGTTAGGTGTCAGTCCTGCTCTTTATTTTTTGGCACAGAACACAGACTTCCTTTGACTCTACAGTTTCTTAAAAACACACAAATCTTAAACACAAAATCATCTTGTTACACTAACAGCCTTTAAATTCATCAGATGCTGATGGTCAAGGGAAGTTTGCATCATGACTGCATCGTTGACCAAGATGCTGAAAGTGTGCGGTATATGTTGTATATGTGATACCTGAATTTTATTAATGATACCTTACTTTGAGAAATATAAACCCTTTTTTATTTACCAAAATAAATTGGGGCTCTCAAATGTTAAATCTCGTCTAAACCCACTGACTGTACAAAATTATTTAGATCAGGAACTGAACGAGACATGTGATACCACATTGTTTAACTATAATTAAATATTATTGCACTGTTTGTTCCTCATCACATTTTATTGATTTATCCCCTCTATCTGAAGTGGATGGGGAGATGTGGTGCTACCAGAAACCTGGGTTTGAAGCCCTCCTGCTCGCTGAGCTGCAGAGACAACAACAGTGCAGCCAGTTCTGTGACACTCTGCTCAAGGCAGAAGGTACAAAAACACATCAAGCTAAATTATACATTTATAACCATGTCTGATTTAATTCTTTTAATTACATTTTCCATATCTCATTTTGTAGTTAAAGTTTTTTGAAAAAACTACAACATTATTGTCCTCCAGGTGTCTCAGTGCCAGCGCATGGTTGTATTCTCTCAGCTATCAGCCCCCATTTCTCCTCCGCTCTGTCCTCTACACCAGCGCCCCCAGCAGGTAAAAGTCGTCTCCTGGAGTTTCGGGCTTTTGGTACCTGCACGCTTCTTCACATGGTCAGACTGCTGTACTCTGGAGAGATGGCAGGGGAGGGGGAGGAGGAGAAGCAAGAGGCTATTTCTGCTGCGGCCAAGCTGGGCATCCACGGACTTGTGGAAGTAACAAAAACGGTTCATAAAAGCAGAAATAGGGAAGGAGACTGCCGGCATATAGAGGTGGGAGTGCAGACGGAACCACTGATATTTGAAGAGAGAGAAGCAAGACAGAGCAGGTGGAGGAGAGAGGTGAGGGATGGGAGCACACTTCTGTGGAAAGAGATGCTGTCAAATGGTGAAAAAGACTCATGGACGCAGACAGAAGAGCTGCAGGTAAACACTGCTCCGTCTTATCCACCTGCAGCCTCCTTTGAAACCATTGATATGACTGATCTGCAGAGTTTAGGGCAAACAGACTCCCTCCTTGTTCCCCCTCAAATTCCCTATGTTCCCATATCCCTCATCTACCCACCACATGCAAACCAAACATCCCAACCTTCCTCTGCCTCTGCAGCCTCTTTTCATGAATCCCCTGCTGCTGTACACAAATCTGTTGCTGTTGAGGCACCACCATACTCCTCTGGCCCCCTGTCCCTCCTTCCTTTTTCCAGTCAAGTGACCCCGTGTGCTGCTGACCCTCATAACTGGTGGGCTGGCCCTCAAGGAGCAGGCAGAGATGTTGCAGCAGGTGAGGAATGGGAGGACGAGCGACTCGAGCAGTTTCAGGGCAACATCCCAGGATTCATCAGCTACTTCCTGAACCCGGACAAGGTGGAGGAACCCTGCAGGGGGCGACCACGGAGGCGTCAGGGAGCTGGCGATGGAGGTGCCAGGAGGGCCGGGACAGGTGAAAGACGAGCCAGGAGACCACGAGCAAGAACAGGAGGGAGGGGACAAGGAGGGTTAATGCAGACGGTGGATGTGCAGGACGTGGGGGTGAGCGTGCTGCAGAAGCTGTTCTTGCAGAGGTGGGGCATTTATGTGTGCAGGACCGGTCAGGGCGGAGGAGCTGTAGGCAGGAAGTTGTTCCTGAAGACCAGAGAAGCTCTGAAGAAGAGCCGTCCAAGGAAAAGGGGGGGTGGGAAAGCGTGTGATGTCAGCCAAAGTGGAGAACTTGTGCCTAACAGTGAGATGGGAGGAGGAGGGAACACGCAACGCGGGAGGAGGACTACAACGCAGGTGATAGTGCTACAACATGTTTGTGGCGTCAACTCAACATAACACGAGAGGGGTGGCATGGTTTTTAAAGTTAAACGTAGTATGAGTCCCAACTTTCGTCTGGGGCTGTAGTAAAATAATTTTCACTCTATGAATTCTCAGTGAGTGAAACTGCATTTTGAGAGGGTTTTATGTACATTTTCTGTTGAAACTGAATAATTTGAGTGGTGTTATTGATCTAAAAAAGTTTGGTACTACATGAATCCTAACTTTTCTTTGTTACAAAGGTTACAAACGTCCTGCCCTCATCACCATTAATCTTGCAATGCATTATCATTAGATTGCCTTAAATAAGTAATGTGACATTTTAGGAAATACGCTTATCTGCTTTGTTGTATGGAGTAAGATGAGGAGATGGTTACCATCTCTGCTAGCTGAGATGGTCTTACTGCTATAAAACAGCGCGAGAAACCCTGTACTAATAGTTATAAGTGGTATGTTTAATCTGCACTTATGGTTTGTATGTAGGGATTTGACTACACTTTTCTTGCTTAAATTCAAGTACTTTTCTCCCCAGTTACAGGACCCTGTTGGTGGGCGTCAGAGGACGGGAGCTAAATCAGCAGCATCAGTTTCTCCTTCCTCTACTGCAAGGCCATTTTACAATGTCCATACCTTACCTGCACCCAGCCCCTCTATGCTGCCTTCTCAGTTTCCCCGCCTGATGTTACCTGCAGCCTCCTACGCCTGTTCAGCATCGTCCCTCTTCCACACCACCCCCCTTCCTCCTCTAGCCCCTCCCCTCCACGAGGACCAGCCAGAGCATTTGGATCGTCTTCTGGAGGAAGTGATAATGGACCTTGGCTGTTCCTCTTCTATCAATAATTTCTCACAAAACAAACAACCAAGTCATACCACTGGCCTCCTGGATGCAGGTCCAGGTCTTCATGAAGCTGGCAGATCCAGTTCTGCAAAAGGTAAAGGGGTGCCCGTTCTGCAGCAGAAGGCCGAGGGCGAGCTGACTGAGATGCTGGACCACTTTCTGCAGTCCTTTGAGCAACATATTGACAGCTGCACTGCCAGACAAGAGGAAGAGATGACCAATGAGGGCACCACAGAGACCAGCCATCCATACACCGCCCTGAGCAAATACAGCAGAACCAAGATCCAGATCACAGAACTTCACACTCCTCATCCACAGCGTACACACACTGCCCGTCCTGCACAGAGCCGTTCACAGCCATGCAAGGCGTCTTCTCACAGTGCATCTTCCCCCAATCACACTGAGGGAACGCCTGAGAGAGTCAAAGCCAAACGGCCGAGAAAGAGAAAAACAAAACAGTATCCGTTCTCAACTGAGAGCTGGAGGGTGAAGAAGTCTGCGCCGTTACGCAACACAAAGACCAAAATCATGCATGATCGAGAAAACATACAGCTACTGCAGATGCCTGTGGTGCAGCTGGAGAGGAGCGGCCTTCTGCCAGTGAAAGTTACATTGCAGGGACCCAGCGATCAGAGTCTGGAAGTCAAGGTGACAAATGTTTCTAAGTAGACTCCTCTAATTCTTCTGTTGATGTCATCTGTCAAAGCCAGTTAACTGATATTAATATGACGTTGAGCCACTGAATGTTATGTAAATGTGTCTGCGTAATTATTTTTTTCAGAGTCCCGAAAAAACAAACACTTCATTATCATCAGTGAAGTCAGCGCGTGTCAGCTTTTCTGAAGAGAAGCCACTGGTCTCATGGAGCAGAATGATCTATCCAATCAGGAGTCGATTCAAGGAAGCACATATCACGGTGAGCAGTGATTATGAGAGTAGATTCTTCGTGTAGAGACGGGACGCACAGATCCATGACGTCAGTTATTGGCCAGACTGATCCACATTGAATATATAATATTATATATATACACCGCATTGAATTGACGTGTTAAGGTACAGCTGATACTCATCACTTCCTCCATCACTGTGTTGTGTGAAAGCAGACATGTAGACAGTGCAGACAGATTAATGCCTCACTCGCCATGTAGTGCGCAAAATGTTGTATGGTAGCCTACTGATGGAAAAAGTCAAACTGGCAACTACAAAATAAACCACATTTCATACTGTTTATATGTAGTTTCACCGACACATTGTTGTATTTTTTCTGGGTTGTGTGTGAAATCATTAAGACTAATATCAAACCAGTCTGCACACCACCAAGGTGAACTGGTTTAGACTTTATTGTTGGTTAACACTGCTGAAGGGTAATATTGATTTGTAAGTGTGTTCTATTTGCGTGAAATAGGTTTTTTATTACCAATATGTTATAGTTCGCGATATATAATATAACTTTTTTTAATTTATATACTAGAACCATCACTGGATGTTAAAACAAATCATGTTAACAGTTTTATAATTAGTATTTTTCTTTATAATTTATCTTTTATATATTGTTCCAACAGCTCAGGTCCCTTTAAACAGCAGAAAATACCCCCTGTATAGCATACATGTGTATAGAATAGATCTTTATTGTCATTGCACATTGTACAACTAAATTGAGATGCAACCCCTTATTAGTGCAAATCGATGAAAAGTGCAAAGATAAAAACATTAATACTAGGATAAAAATAAAAAACATAAATACCAAGCACACACCTCACATACAACGTCATTCAAATAATTGCACAGTCACAGCATACTGCATGTCATTTTTTCAAGATTGGTTTGATAAATAAGGTAAAACTGTAACAGGAAGAGGCAACAGGACTATAAGGGAGACATTAAGAGAGTGGCTAGATAATGTCCTGTCATTCAGTTATTGATTGGCTTTAAGTGATAAAGTTGAGGTGGATTCAGTGGAGCATCAGTGTGAGCGTCCCTCGTGCTCAGGATGGTCTAAAAAAAAAAAAGTTTTGAAAAATCTTCAGTGACACAGTGTGAAGGAACAAAAAAAGCCTCATTCCTTGTTATTGTAACATTATAACTAACCGCTCCCTCTCACACCCCCTCTGTGCTTCCTCTCGTGCACCAGGTGTCAAATATCGTGCATATATTATTTTACCTAAGAAATATTAACTTAAGGTACGACAGTGTCTGAAGGATAAATATCCATCACTTTATCAGCGTAATGAAGCCAGCCATGTTACATATTCCATGTCTGAAAAGGTCTTTACATAAAAATAATCCCAGTGAGTTCCATGCAGTTGTACGGATGTTGAATTTGGTAAAAACGAGAGCACAGGGATTAGTGGTGATGAGCTGTACTCATCAGTATCAGCAGATAATTTGAGTTTAATTTAATTTTTGATTTGTTTCACAGGACACTATGCCCTTTCTTGAGCAGCCGTTGGGTCAAAGGAGGGTCCGGCCCAGGAAAAATAGACAGCCTCTCAATTTATCTAATGATGAGAGGCCGAAAACCCCAATTCATCTGCAGCCTGCAGAGCTCTGTGACAGAGATGAAAAACTCAAGAGAAATCAAGAGAGATATGAAGAGCAATTGACAGTACTGCCACAGGAAGAGGCCACAAGACAAGCAGGAAGGGGGACGAAGAGAGGTGCAGAGGAGAGCAGCGATGAAGCCAGTGTGGCTAAAAGGGTTTGTTTTGAGCAAATGAAAAGGCCAGTGTCAGAAAGCCATGAGACATGTTTACCTAGCTCTGAATCTACAGTCTCTGTGTCTGAATCAGAACCCGTGGAGACCGAGGACGTGATCGATGTAGAAGCCATCTCGCTGACTAGTGTAGAAGACACTTTACAAAGAAAGGAACAAGTAGGGAAAACAGTGTGGAGTGAAATCAAATTTGAAAAAGCTGATCAGAATATGGAGTGGTGGGAACATTTGACAGATGAGGAGATGGAGAGCAGTGGCAATGAGGTAATTGATGTGGACGGAGACTCTGAGGGGAGCACGGAGCTGAAGAGGGGGGATGACTGCCGAGTGTGGGCAGAAAAGATCCACCGAACTGAACAGTTTGTTAAAGTGGAACCTCCTCCTTCAAAAGGGGTCAGTCTGGGGTCAACCGGAAGCTGGGAAGAGGACAGAGACGGAGACGTTGACGTGATTGGAGGGTCCAGTCCCCTCCCAGATCCAGTGATCATCAGCTGGACAGAGTCTTCAGGCGGCGAGGACGAGGAAGGAGACGAGGAGATTGACATTACCGGAGAAAAGACAGACTACACTTCATAAGCCGTCTTCACGATGAGGTGCTCTTGTATTTCTGTGACGACCATCCCAGTGCAAAGTGTTGTCATTTTTCCTTTCCACTTGTCTTCAGTTTCTTACATTTACAAGAAAACTTCAATTTGTTTAATTTAGTTTTAGAGGCAGGAAGAGAAATTAACAGAAATCAAAGTCGAATGTGGGTTCATTATAAACGTTCATTTATTAGTCTTTATCATGTTCAGCTCCACATGCAAACACACTGACAATCAGGTGAGGGAAATGTTGGAAGACAGAAAAGATGTGCATCATAATACCTTTAACCAGCATTGAAATACAATGGCATAGCTTACTTAATTGTCAAACTGTTCCCTTTTTGTACTTGTTAGATATTTAACTATTGATTTTATGTAAAGAGTTTCAAGTTTGTTACTGATAAACAGAAATGTTGAGCAAAGTTGAACTGTCGAGTGTTGAAAACAACACTAGCCGAGCAGTTCAGTTAGAGTATTCACTTGAAAAATAACTGTTTATAACTGTATGATGTTTTTCCAACATCCTAAACCTATGTTTTAATCCATCCCAACTTTCCTTTACAGTGCATGCGGCCTCTATAATTTAGCACCTTAAATTAGTTTGGCAGATATGACCACCTGGCTTCATTTTCAGGTTTTAAGCATCACTTAACACCTGAGATGAAAGGCAGCTGTAAAAAATGTGTTGTTCCATCCTAGTTTATAGAGAACAGTGGCTGTGTGGTGTGAATTTTAGATTTCACAAGTTTCAAAACCAAGGAAAGTTTGCAAACCACACCAAGTTTTTTTTTTCCATCGCTGTGAAATTTGTCACTATTGAAACCCTCCAGCCAATCACAACTGTTATGCTCAGTTTTAAAGGCATGTTTAGAGTCTACAAGTGTGTTTCATATTAAAGAGATGAAGAAATAAGTGGACACTTCATTTATGTATTTGTGTTTCTAAGTAAGTCACCATACATAATTCTCAGTGCAGTGAAATCACAAACACACATAGAAATAATACAGCACACATATTTGAAGTGAAATGAGTTTATTAGTTATCAACCTGTGGATCAACCTCCTACACACAACAACAAAGCACATCTGAGCTGCAGCACAGTGCGCTCAGCATGGCTGTAGTCGGGGAGGTTTCCCTTGATGCCATTTTGGAGCTTCATCTCCCCTCAGTTTGACCCCAGCACGCTGAGCGGCTGCTCTGCTCCTCGCTCCTCTCAGGTGAGAATACAGCGCAGGTGTGTGTTTGCATGTGAGTGTGTAGCGACCTCCAACCAAGTAAAAAGACACTGTGAGTGTCAGTTATGTCGGCATGTGTGTGTATGGACTGTGTGTTTCCCTGTGCTTTAACAGTGCGATATTGTCTCTTATCACACTTTGGCAGCGGCTGTAATGTGGTGGTGTTGAGTTGGGGCGGCTGTTGTGGCTCAAGTCATGAGGAAGGAAAAAGTTGAAGAAAGAAAAGAAAGAAAGGGGATTACGGGTAGAAGGGAGAGGGGGAGTCGAGGGGAGCTGCTGTCCGTGGGCCGTGGCCTCTGTCTCAGCCTGTCCTCTTAGTGCTGGATACGCCTGATGGACTGGATCTGGGGGGTCTGGCAGTGGGAGCCCCAGTTCCTCCAGTGCTGGTAGTCTCCACTGTGTCTCTCACACTCCATGATGTACTGCTGGCCCCTGTAGCCAGGGTACTGGTAGCACACAAAGCTGTGGGAGGGGGACATAGAGCCACAAGGGTTAGCGGGACTATTTTAGGAGCTAGACAAGATGCTGTGACAGATTGAGGATTTTGTACATGCTTGGAGCTTTCTGTTTTCACAATCAGATTCACAGTAACTTACGCGCCACACTGGACATGCATGGAGCCCACTTCAGGCATCATCCAGCCCATAGCCTGCAGAGAGGGGTAGTCGTCACAGACCTCCACGCTGCGGCCCATGAAGTTCTCCTTCTCGAAGATGACCATGCGGCTGCTCTGGTGGGACTGCGGGCGGCAGAGAAACAGCTGTCAGCTAGACACTAAAATCATGAACACTTCATTTTTTTGTCTTTCTGCTCTCTCTTCCGCTCACAAACAGACTGTGAGGATGTACTCACAGCGCAGTAGATGGGGCGCAGAGACATGAGACGCTCCACGTGGTAGGAGAGGGATCCACTGTAGGAGTCCCAGTGGGGGTACTCTCCTCTCTCCAGGATGAACTGCTGGCCCTGGAAGTCATGGTGCTCAAAACCAACCCAGCTGCACATAGAGAGGGAGAGAGAGAGAGAGAGAGAGGAGGCTGTTTACATGCTGATCCACAGACATTACTGTATAACCATTTAAAAGTAGTTTTTCCAAAGTTAATGCAGAACTTTTTGAAAATTAGGACATATTTTTCCTACTTAAGTACAATATATATATAGATATATAGATATATCTATATATATATGAGAATAAGCAAAATATTAGGGACTTCTTTCAGATTTTATACCACAGTTTCCCATAAATACTCCACATCTGTTGTCAACTCCAGCTGCTCTCTCTATTGTGATTGATGGATAGTGATGGTCTTTGACTCAGCTGATCTGTGTGTTTCATGAAGATGAAAACTGACCCTGATTTTTTCTACAGTCCCATTTCTGTATTTTTTTTTTTTTTAAACCAGAAAACAGAAACAAACTTTGTGAGACTTACGCTCCACTCTCCACCCTGATGGAGCGGATGTTATCCAGACCACACTCCTGGATGTTGCAGCACTCGGAGGTGAACTCCAGGCACTTTCCCTGGAAATGCTCCTGCTCGAACACGGTCACCTGGAGAAGCAGAGAGCCAGACAGCAGCAGGAATTGAGTATGAGGAGGGAAATTAATCCACATAGAGACACACAGATTATGTAAAAATAAGAAATCTTGCATCCACTTTAACGTGTTTACCTTGAAGAAAGGGGCCACGCCCATTCCTGAGTTGACCAGAGGCTGCATCATTGGGGACCTTGTAGTTCTGTACATCTTTACTCCTGAGTCGGAACATTAGGACAGATGTAAAGAAAAACACATGGAAGTTTGGGAAATAAGACAATGTAGGACATAAAAGGTCTTTAAGTCTCCTGAATCATACCACAAGACAATACTTAACTGTATGTTGCATGTTTTACTAAATTAGTGTCAAATGTAGTTTTTCAATTATCATGTATTCAGCTTCTTTTTTTTTTTTCAAAAAATGTGAAATATGAAGTACAAGACTGTTTTTGTGCTTTTGGTTTTCAGTTTCCGTCAGTGACCCTGTCTATGTGTCTCTGAGCTGAGTTGAAAGCAGAGATGCAACCTTACCTAGATTGGCACTTAATGGAAGAGCTTGGGAGTGGTACGCGCCTACCGCCTGCCTCGCGTAGAGCTTTGAGAGAACCTGGCGCTTCAGTTTTATATGGGAGCCCGGGGAGCGTGCCTTCGAATGCGCGTTCACGGCTCCGACCAGGACCGTGCAACAAGTCCCATTTAGCTGCAGCGAGGCGCGCTCCCGGTGATGCTCCGTGGTCGCTGGATGCTGTTGTCGTGCCCGGGCGACTAGCTCAGCAGATCCTATAGTACTGCCGGGGCTCTGGAACAAAGGCGCTCCGGTATGTTCGGACCCCGGTCAGCAGTCAAGCGCGTGCGTCGGCACAAAGGGCCGGGATCGGGATGGAGAATGTGGGGATTAACGGCGGAGCAGAGAGGCACCGTGGGGGGATACAGGACGAGAGAGCTGGGTGGGTCTGTATCCATGGTGTATATAAAAATATTAGAGGAATAGTGAAAGTTAAATGTTTCCCTCCAGTCACACAATGACATCGCCACACTGTCTCCTCGTGCAGGTACACCTGTGTGCACAAACCAGGTAAATGATTTAGCTTCATGAAAACTTTAATAAAGTGTAGTCCTGAAAAGCTCCAGAGACATTTGTGCACTGACAGACATCAGTTTGATGTAGATTGCCCCACAGTAAACTTCAATCACTCCACCAACACAATTGATCTCCTCAGATTGGGTTTGTTGAGAGTCACTATCATCTACATCAAACAGGAATCAGATGGCTCTATATTTTGGGGTCCTGGACTTGAAAAAGGTTGGATAACTCTGACTTTAAGTAGGAATGTGAATGCAAAGCTTACTGTCATTATCTGGATCAGAACATGTTACACCTCATGACACCTCGCCACATAATTAGATAGTTTGCCAGAAGTTTGACGCCACAATGCCACAACGCCACAACTGAATAATTCACTATACACAACACAAATGTTTCTATGTCACCACAGTCAAACCTGTTTAAGGGTATTATTCAAATAATGATATGAAATAAGTGAATCAGGCAATGAGAAGAAAGAATCTTAAATATAGGACTGAAGTTTCCATGGTTTAAAGTTCACTAACTCTTTCTCAAAGTGGGGTCTGTGGACCCCCTGGAGTCCTTAAGAAGGTTTAGGGGGTCCCCAGCAAAAGAGGGGAATCATTTATTTTCACTATAATTCCATCCCTAAGTAACACAATAACAGACTATCACTATTTTGGTCATGGGTTTCATACACTTTCTGTAATTCAACACCTAAAAGCAAAAATCTTATCAGATGGAGGACCCTGGGACAAAATTTTATCAAATGGGGGTCCATGGTCTAATTTGTGTCTAATTAGGGTTCCTTGACATGAAAAGGTTTGAGAATCACTGCACTAACTACTTCTAAAAGTTGATTGTAGGAACTTGACTCTCGTCAGTCCTGTTTGAAATTGGACTTCAGTCTGTGCTCGAAATTCTGTCACTCCTCCTCTGCCACCGCCTGTCCCCTCTGCCCGTCCTTCCCTGATGATGCGGGGTTTCTTTTGTCTCATGTCTCTGACCTCAGCAGGTTTGTTTCTCTCTCCATAATCCCTCTCCTGTGGGCGCCAGCGTATAAAAGGGAGGGGCGCACTCCGAGCCATACACATTCTGAGTGAGGCTCAGCGTAGGCATCGCACACACAGACAGGTAAGGTACACACACACGCATACTGTGTGCCTTCAGGTGTGTGTAGAAAACAAGAGGAAAAGCCTGATTCCTCTCTATAGATTACTCTATACACTTTTTTATATTTCTACATCGTTAATCTTTCCTCCATCTTTTCGTTTTCTGAACACCATTACACCAGTTAATACAGGTTAGATTTGTCACTTTCCCCTCTCACAGTGTTTTTTTCTCTCTTTCCACCCAGTAATCATGTCCAGTGGAGATAAGTCCAAGACCTCTTCCCAGACTGACGGCAAGGCCGCTCAGAGCAAGAAGTCTGAGACAGGAATGATGGCCTACAAGGTGGGTGTCTCTCTCATGGAACTGCTGCTACAGATAGAGATAATACTGGCTCATATCACTTGGATATATTTAGTTTTACAATATCACAGACCCGCTGCTGTTGTTGTTGTACTGATTCATTTGTGTGCATTTGTCCCCCGCAGATGTACGTGTTCGACCAGGAGAACTTCCAGGGTCGCATGATCGAGATCAGCAACGAGTGCATGAATGTGTGTGAGCTGGGCATGGACCGCGTTCGTTCCCTGCGTGTTGAGTGTGGACCGTAAGTGTCTCCCTAAAAAGAAGAGAGCATTTTCACATTTCATCCTGGTATCTTTGCATGGATGCTTCATAACGCTTTCTTATCTGCAGCTTCGTGGGCTTCGAGCAGATGAACTTCTGTGGTGAGATGTACATCCTGGAGAAGGGCGAGTATCCTCGCTGGGACTCCTGGAGCAACTGCCAGAAGAACGACTACCTGCTGTCCTTCAGGCCCGTCAAAATGGTAAAAAAGAAATCTGTTACTCCTCTATTACAAGTTTCCCTTTCTCTCTTGCGTTAAACTCTTCTCTAAACAAGATTTTCTCTCCAACAGGACCCCGAGAAGCACAAGATCTGCCTGTACGAGGTCGGAGAGTTCAAGGGCCGCAAGATGGAGATCATGGACGATGATGTTCCTAGCCTGTTCTCTTACGGATTCACCGACAGAGTTGGCAGCATCAGTGTCAGCTGCGGAACGTGAGTGTCTTTTACCTCTAGCAGCTCAAACATCAAGCTGAGATGTTGTCCTCTATTTTAAAATAGTAAATGCCATACTGACATGTTTCCTCTTTTTTCTAGCTGGGTGGGATACCAGTTCCCTGGATACCGTGGCAGCCAGTACCTGCTGGAGAAGGGTGAATTCAGGCACTTCAACGAGTACGGTGCCCGCCATCCTCAGTTCCAGTCCGTGAGGCGTATCCGTGACATGCAGTGGCACCAACAGGGCTGCTACACCATGGCCAGCAAGTGAGGCTCAGGGAAGGAGAGAAAGAGGAAGAGCGGAAGTGAGGGAGAGGGGCGGAGGAAGAGGGAAAGGGGGAGAGATGTACTTTAAATGGTCTATGATCTAACAGTGAGGGGATGGGTGAGGATCTAGATGTGCCCCTGAAATCGGAGACAACACCTCAGTGGAAGGACCAGCTGGACCACCCTCCATTCCTCTCTGTCTCTATTTTTCTCTTTCTCCCCTATGGGCTGAGCTTCGCTTTCCCCCCTTTTCTCCCTTTTTTTAGTCCCTCACTTCATTCCCCTCCAGTCCTCTGAGACACCAAAGAGGAAACAAGACACCTCTCGCTGTTTAACACACGATTCTCAGCTCAGGGTATAATGCACCATGGGAAACTGAGTTCCTACAGCCCCCTGACCCCCGTCTTCTTGCCCCTGTGCATTGCACACCCTCTCTGCTGTACAGAATCCTGGCCAAGTTTTCAATAAAAAGGAAAATCTTGATTTCAAAGATGTTGTTGTTGTTGTTGCTTATTGATGAAAAACCACCAGAATGAAAATGTTAATTAACCAAACAGTAAAAAGAAGAATTGGATTAATGAAAATGAAACATAGAAACAAAATATCAGCAAAACAAAATGTAAAGATCTGGATGTGATGAACAATCTTATTGTGTTAATGCTAAATGGGGTTTGTATAAAGCTGCACAGTCAGCCTCAAAAAACCTCTGAATCATCTAGTGTTTAGAAAAAGAGCAAGCTGGCCAGCAGGGCCGTTCCAGCATTGTGATGCTAATCATTTGACAAATGTAATGACAATGTGGATCCCATAACAGACAAGCTTTACAAGACAGCAACGGGACCCATCTAAATATATCTGCTGAATTCAGCCTTATTTCTATTTTGAATTAAAAATAAAACATCTGCACATTCACTCCAAATAACAATGTAGTGGTCTCATAAGGCAAAACAGGGCAAAAAACTCTCTTGTACAGAGATATAAAGCTACAATTAAATTAATTGTAAAAAGTAATTGAAATTAATTTATTTGAATTATTTGGAAACAAGAAGAATTTTTTCATGCTATATATGAATTTTCTTTATTTTAATATGAATATTGTAATGAGACATTTTTTAAACGGTACCAATTAAAATAAATATTTTTTGTAAAATAATTTGAAGTCCAACTAATCTTTTTTTTCTTTCTGCTACAGCCTACATATCACTAAACAGCGTGTTGTCATTCCAGCAAATGTCACTTCTGTCCAGTTAGATGCAGGTGTGGTCATTGCTCTTCAGTACAACCACTAACAACACACCGTCTGCCATTGCGTGACTTTTGGCAGGACTTAGGCCCTGCCAAACCCTAACCTAACCCTAACCCTTACCCAGCCAGTCTATTGTTTGTTACCCTGTCGGCTGCTGTCAATCACAGACACCAACACACCTCTCCGGCTGACATTTAATTAGACATATCTCTCACATTTACCCAATTTAATAATAAAAAACAATTAAAAATAAATAAATGATATAAAAAAAACACAAAAAAGGCTGCAAAAAAGGAAGATTAAATGTGATATCAACCTGGAGTTCAAGCTACAGCAAAAATCATTTTATCATTTGAATTTTTTCGGCACATTTTTCTATGGTTGAATTAACTGTTTTGTGTTTTCTCATTCAGTCTTGTTTCTCAGAAATTGCTCAAAGAACTGAGTCAGTGGTCTAACCATCCAGAGGCCCAAGTTGGCATTATAATTGTAGTAAACAGCCTATGATGTGGGCAAATAAGCTATGTTGAGAATCCTTATTGTTGATGCAGTGTAGCAGTTTGCCAAAAAGAGCAACTACAACATATATCAAGCGCCTCTATTCTTACTGTAAATATGGTTTAACACTAATAACAACAATATTCAGATGTATCACATAAACCTTTAACCTTGGAGGGCAAAAAATACCAACAGCAGCCCTCAAGTTAAAGCAGAATCTGACCACATTTATATTATTATCCATTCAAGATCATTATCTATAAATAATGTAATACTTTCTGTCACAATGATCAGATTTCAATTAATAAAACCTTTTTGTTTACGTTTTTAACAGCACAATACGATGTTTATGCATGCTTCCTAACTTGTTTAGGAACACTTAGTCACTCTAATATTTTCCTATACACACTATGTTTATTGCAGCACTGCCAGTGCGTGTTCGTGTTGAATCTTCGCCAAGCTCAAGCTTTTGCACAATGATGATTCAACAAAGCGTCTGACAGTCAGTGTGTGCTGTTCATCAATTGTTTCTTTGACAATGTAATTGTTTGTCACATCCCCCACAAGTTTACCCGGTTTGAAGAATGTGTCCATTCATGCAGTTTTTGTACATTTCTTTAATTAAAAAAGAATTAAGACAGTTTTACAAACAAGAATTTACACTCAAAGGACAAACACTGATATATAAAAATACATCTAAAAAACACAAAGTCATACATGTGGTCTATGAAGCTCTTGATATGTTTTATAGCTGCTTAAATTCTTTATGTGTGTAGCACTGCAAGTTCAGACGTGAAATCAAGTTGTAGAGACTATTCAAAGATTTTTATTTTTTTTTGCCTTTTTCAAAGATTTAATATAAAAATAAAATTCTGAATGCATGTTTTCTTTTCCAGCAGTTGCATAATGTCTGCCTGTCCATCTGACATGAGGGCAGCTTGGGCCGATCAGCGTGACATCATTCGCACAAACTCTGAAAAAAGAGGAGAAAGGAATGAGAGGGAAAATAATGACAATGAATTTGGCTGCTTAAGAGATCCTGTAATGGCAAAGGAATCTCTGTCTTACCCTCAAAGTCCACCAAACCATCTCCGTTGAGATCAACATCTCGAAGGATCTCATTTATCTCTCTGTTGGTCACTTGTTCCCCCATCAGCTTCTTCATGGCCTCACGCAGCTCAGTTAAACTTATCTGACCGTCACCATTAGAGTCAAACTGGATCACAAAGAGAGGAAGAGGGACACTGATGATCACGTTACATGATGCACTGAGTGGAATTTTGGTGAATTTGGTCACATTAATGACAAAAGACATTTTCAAATTCTTCATGTAGAGGTTTAAGCCTGTGATAATGGCCACCTGGGGGCAGCAGAAACAAGCTGTAAACACTGACCCTGACATATGGTTAACCTGTTGGTTAACAGTTGCTTGTTTACACATCCAACGGATACGGAGCAACTCTTGTTTCAGTTCTGTTTTGGTCGTCAAATACTCCTTAGAGACATATCTGGCTCTTCAGCTGCTAAATGCTCCAGTATGTTAAATTATGTAGCTAGAAACCAGGCTGACAGCCCTGAAGGACTAAAAGAGTAGACTGAAATTGAGTGAAGGGGAACTACAGAGTTGATGATAACTGTCACTGTGTTCATCATTATGAATGATCCTCTTTATTTGATCCATTGTCAATATAAAAATATTGTTAAGTGCAGCTTTAAGTAACAATATGAATATCTTGACCTCTTTGAATGCGTCCCGCAGTTCTTTCACTCCGATCATGTCCGCTGTCTCTGCCAGCATTTTGGGTCCCATCAGCTCCACAAAGTCTTCAAAGTCCAATTTACCTCCACCTGCATGGCACAAAGTTATTTCAGATTTACTGCTGAACTAGACATTAATCACTACTCTTTGATTATCAAGGATTTCTTCTTTTGTACACATAACTGCATGAAATTACTTCAAGAGATGATTGCAAATCAATTGCATTAACTGTATATATAAGTGATTGTGTTTTGTGTGACATTAGTCACCCATGTAGTTCCTGCTACCAACTAGTTTGTTTGGCTTTGCTGATCTGTCTTGTTCTTCTTCTATTCAGTTCCCTTTCTTCTCTTGATTAAGTTTTATAACTAAGTTCGAGAACAGAGACCATGCCTCATACCCCTCTTATTTCCACACTAAGTACTTAAGTCACACCTTATCCTCTCCTCTCCCTTTTGTCTCAGTTCTCACATACCTCCCTCCCAAAGCCTTTCTAACAGAGTCTTACCCCACACTGGTTCCCTCCCTATACCCACCATGAGATTGGTACAGCATCCTGCGCCTCCATCCATCCAACTGGCACCCTGATTCTTTCATCCCTTACCCCTTCACCCTCATCCCTTCATCCCCCTCCCCGTACCCTTCATCCCTCCAACCCTTCAACCCTCAACCCTCCATCCCCTCATCCCTTCACCAGGGTTAGGGTTAGCTAACAAACTAACAATTCTACTATTGTCGCAATACATCTTTAAACTCATAGTTAGCATAGTCTCTCTTACTGATTCATGTTTTGTTCTTTCTTTCCTGGTCTTGCTCTTTTCTATTCTTTCTATCCCACTCACAGATCTGCTGGCTCAGTTCGATGAGCTCCATCTCCGTGGGCATGTATCCCATGGTCCTCATGCACTCTCCCAGGTCTCTATGCCTGATGTAGCCGTCCTTGTGTTTATCAAACTCCACAAAGGCCTCACGGAGCTCTGAAAACATACATGTTAATGTTTTGTGAGAAGGCTGTCACAGTAAGATGTTGTAAAGCACAAACACAATGCGGCAGACAAGTAATTTTACCATCAATCTCCTCCGGTCTCAGCTCCCTGTCCTGTTGGATGAAGCAGTGGCACACGTTAGATTCTCTTTCCTTACAGTACAAAACCTCTTTCTCACACACTCACAACTCAAAGCCACACATGTTTGGCATACTACACAAAAATAAACACAAATAGACTTACAGAAACAACATTGCAGCAACGCCCAGACAACCATCCAAGCACACACATCTTTGTCATGTTATGAGGACAAACTGAGCAAGTAAGAAATTAAGACCAAACAACATGTGACAGGAAATGAATAATGAGTGGAAAATATAAACTTAAACAAACATTTTACTGAGGCTTACTCAGAGATGTTTGGCCAACATTTTTGATTAATGGACCTTTTTTTGGCATTGAAATTGTTCAGAGCACAGTCCATGTATTATCATCACATTTCTACATAATTTACAACTGTAGAGAAGTGATGGGGATTCAGTGACCGTGTTCTGTGGTCGTACAGTAAGCTGTATTGGACATACAAACCCAGTGTATTTTATAATGAAAAACTGTGTCTAAATTTATATGGATTCAATTGTATGCAGCATTATGACATATATGAGCAGACAATGTAACATAAATTACAGGGGTGACCAGATTATTTATGGGATGTTGCCAGGCAACAAATATCTGGAGATTAGGAGATTTGGGAGGTTTAGTTGACACATGTGCACTGTTCAGACATAAATGCACACATACTGTATATCCATATACAAGCTGGAACATACTCAGGTTTGCACGCAAACCTGCTCACAACCTGGGATTTCTAAATAGAGAGAACAATGACAGACAAATATCATTTTATTTACTGTGGTTGTGCTGATGAAGCCTGCAGTTATTTTTCACACAACAAACTATATACACAATGCCTTCAGTCTGTTCAAACTTAATTACAGTGTGATCATCTAATTTGTCAATAAGGGACTTTAAAATGGGACACACACACTGACAAAAAATTAATTCTTGTATATGTATACAAAATTGAATAAGTATTGCTCCTTAATATGAGATTATCTTGTGTATTTGGCAGGTAGAAAGCTACAGGCCCAGTTTATCATTTTTGTATTCGTGACCCTGTTGCAAAAATGACCCATGGACTCCACCCTCTTTGTCCTACTCTTTATGTATTGTGTAAGTATACTGTGGCCTTAATGTACCTGTCACAGACAGCAGACTACACATGACATGTTATTATATGTTGCCCGAGACCCCCGAAACCAACCTGCAACATGCTGTACCACTACTCCACCCAAAGTTTTCTGTGTATCAGTCGGTCTGGAGATATTTTTTCAACAAAAATGTATTTGGAATTATGCACCATGTAAGTGTACTATTAACTGACATGGTATTACAAATATGTCAAATTTGCTATGAATCCAACTATAACAAATGGCCAAGAAGTGAACCTCCTGGGACCCCATGCAGGGTGGTTTCCTACTTTGCCCAGTTGGAAATTCAGCCTAGACCTCTACATTACCCTGTGAAACACATTAGCAAGTAAGCTCCACAGAGTCAGTCAATAATTTCCCATGGAACTGAACGATCGACCCCTCTGAGTATATGCCGTGCCAGGACATTTTTTATTTGCCTGACCTGTACTGAAGAGCACAGAGGTCAGCGACGATGTGGAGGTGAAAATGAATCGACATGAGGGGGAAAAAGATGTACCGGGGAGAGGGGGTGGGGGGCCGTGTGAGGACACCGAATGTGAACTTAGTCTACTGTGTTACATACGAGAGTCTGTGAAAAGCCCTGTTTAAGGAAGACGCAGGCCGGGCCAACGATGTTGTGCAGCATGTTGCAGTTCTTCACCAGCACACCGATGGGATGTTTGAAGGGCTTATCCTTCACGTCCTGATCTTCCTCTCCCTCTGGCTCCAGACCCTGCTGGCCCACTGCCCTCACACTACCCTCAAGAGACCCCTCCACTGCATCCTTTCAAGGCAGACCAGGCTGTTAGCCCACTCATTCAAACACTGTCTTCATGGCTTTCTTCACATATAAAAAATGCATTATATTTTTCAAGGAACAAGATTTTAATCCACGCAAACATTAGATAGAATATGGCTGTAAACCAAGGCAATCCACTCACATCTGGCATTATCCTTTCAGTGAAACACTGTGTTAATCTCACCTTTCTCTTTATGTATCCATTCTTTTCAAGTCTTATTCTGCTGACACTCACAGACTTAATTCTGCTGAATGTTTGGTCTACTGACAGACATCTTTGTATCAATAACAAAGATACACAGCGTGTCCTTGATCAAAGTTTTGAATATTTTTGTGATTTTTCATGCAACTACCATCAGCATTCTTATTTTCATATTAGGAGGTTCAAAACGAGCAGAGCTACAATTTCACACTTTTATTTGCTGTACTAGATTTACAAGAATATAAAATTATTAAAATGATCATCCAGGGATTAAATAACTAAGGCCATAAAGCTCTGACAGCTAATAAGAGTTGACCTTTGAGCTTCAATTATTTTGTTATACTGCTCCCAAAGGCCAAAAATTAATTGATCAAAGTTGCTATGATGTTTTAGTTGAGCACAGAAAACCACATGAATGCAGAATAGTCATTTTTCCAACTGCAGTGAACACGCAAAAGCAAAGGCACGAAGCTGCAGTAAGTCAAAGTCTAACAAAGATGAGGCAAAGTGCTCTTACCTTCTTTTTGTCTTTCATAGACGGTTTGGTACAGTTGCCCATCACCCCACCTCCCCTGCTCAACGAGCAAGCTCACCCTGTCTATTCCTATTCTCCTTTTTTCAGTCTCTTAATCAGAAGGTTGTTTCCTGTCACTAATTGTCTTTTACTGTCTCTGTTACCCCACCCCCCTCTTTCTTTCCTCCTTTCTGTAATTCTCAGAGGTCCAGCTCAGGTCTGAGCTCTGAAGTTGATGAATAGTTCACTCCATGTTGGTTATGAGTCGTCATTACTGATACCACAGAGATGAAAACAAACTGTAAATCCATGCAAAGACAATCCTGAGTGACTCCACCCATCTCTATATGATCCAAAGTCAAGTGATGTCAACAAACCAAGCAGCACTCCACTAAACTCATCCAACCTAAACAAACCCTCAATGGTGTCTCTTTGAGGCACAGGCAGCAGCAGTGCTCTCTCTTTTTCTCTTCACACTGACCAATGCTTTTAATCTCTCTCCCTCCTCTTCATTCCTCTTATTTCCTTTTCTGCTGCTCCCCCTCTCTCTCGCTCACATATTGCATCAGCACTCAAATGACTTGATCTACAGTATGAGGAGTTTTAGAGGGAGAATTAAAAGGACACAAACAGAAAAGGTTTTAATCCCTACCATTTCAGATTAAAGAAGCAAGTGTGGTAATGAAAAGAAACTAATGCCATCATATTATCAAAATCTTGATTTCCTGTTTATCTGCCTTTTTCTTTGCTAAACATCTGACTACGCAAGTAACGTTTAAACATAGACTAAACAAAAAGGAGAAAAACGATATAAAATTAAATTAACTTGATTAATTAATAAGTAAAGTGGGAGTAAAAGATTAAAACCATACTCTATGTGAATAAGCTGTGTCCATTCATAGTGGAATTATGTGGAAAATTATTCAGTGTATGTGATATTTTTTGGCTGGACCCCTTACTGAGTAATGAAGATACACCATGTGTGTTATAGGCTGTTAAAAATTAATGGACATAGCCAACATGACATCACCCATTGGTCTGGGCCATCTTTGTTTTTTGGAGCCAGAAGTGACCGTATTTAAATGAGAAGTGGAGCTGCTAGCTTGGTTAGCATGGTGCATTTAGACTGTGATAATGCTAATGCTAATTTTTGATGAACAAAATCTACTAAACATCTGACTACTTAGAGGGTCTTTAGTCCAACCAAACGCTGAACTAGACTTTTTTAGGTGATAAAAATGTTATAATTAACTTTCATGAACTGAAAACACTGAAAAGGCGGCAGCTATGCCTATACTCTGTGAATCCAGGGTTACACCAAGGTTATGTTACCTAACTAACCTTGTCTCTGTGGTGGAAACTTGTCAATCACAAGGTAGCCACATTCGAATCATCCCTTGCTTTACCATAATTTACAAAATGGGACCATCATTTATAAAATGAACATCATGATGAGTTGAAGAAGACTTGAAACTAGTGATTGAGCTCATAAACTCAATAGGAAACTATTTACTGAGGTAATAAATCAAGTGAGAAGTAGGGTCATTTTCCAATAAGCTTCCATAAAATCAGAACTCTTTATGGAGGCAGTGGAGCTGTTGGCCATTAGAGAGATGCATCCTCAGGGGTGGTTTACAGTGGAGCTGAAACTGACAGGAGCACCAACCCACAGATACTAAGAGATGCAACGGATCAATTTTAGCATGGCTACCATCATTAACGTGGCCGTTCCATGCTGTGTGTAGCCCAGGCTGTAAAAAATAAGGTTTGGCCACAGTGTTTCTCGTTTACAGTGTTTTGCTGCTAGTTATAATTAAAACAAGTTATTTTTCAAATCAAACATCCTAAGATATGAGTGGAAAGTATTGTTCTTGCAACCGCATTAATACCTTTTTTTACTCAAACGTAGCTTAACCATGTCATATGATATGCTACTTCAGTACACTTTTCCAGCAAATATTACTGGGACCACTACAGAATATTGCACATGAATATTTAATATCCAGGAATTCACAGTATAGACACTATCTCTGACTTTCCCTGTAAAAAGTTTGCCACAAATACACACGTTGACCATACACGGCCCAACCATATACAAGGTTTTTTTTTTATCTAGTCTTGTTTAAAAAGAACAGAGAGGATTGATTTTCTAGTAGCTTTTATAGTGACATGAAAGCTCACATCCTCCCCTAAATAAGAAATTTAAGTGTTACATTCTCTAACAAGAAACATGAAAGATGCATGTTCAAGTGTTTTCCATGAAGAATTAGGATTTTTTCACAGTTAATGGAGTATGATGGATGAGCTGAAGCTCTTCAGCGAAATGCAGCTTATGCAAGACACCATGAGAGCCAGACTATCTACTGTCGGTTGGGTTGCCTCAGGTCACACTCAGCAGGATGTAACAGCTTGACATCCGAGGTGGCTCCTGTTCTTGCTGAAGTTGACTTCTCACATCCAAGACTTAGTTTGGCCACGTTGTCCAACAATATAATGACAACGTTAAATTCACAAGTTGAGGTTATAAGTGCAGTGCAAAGTGGTCAGCTGAGTCTGTGCAAAACATCTGTCAAATCTCTCCAAAAGCAGATTTGGCGGCCTGCTTACTACAGTACATCAACATGAAGAGCAAAGCTCTGTGTGTGTCTGTGGGTCGGGGGGGGGGGGGGGGGGGGGGGGGGGGGGGGGGGGGGGGAGTTGATTGAGGAAGGCTTGTGCCAATCTGGACAAAAGCTCGGGTCAGTGGCTAAGGTTAGGGTTAATTTGGCAACCCTAAGTCTCCAAGAAATTAATGTAAGTCTATACCCCAAAAGTGACTTAAGTAAACCGGTGTGTGAGAGAGAGTGTGTGTGTGTGAGAGAGAGTGTGTGTGTGTGTGTGTGTGTGTGTGTGTGTGTGTGTGTGTGTGTGTGTGTGTGTGTGTGTGTGTGTGTGTGTGTGTGTGTGTGTGTAGCATGTCAGGAGGTAAATTTTACACCTCATAGATCCAATTTCAGCTGCTAACGTTCTTTCACCAAAACTGACACTCACCTTGTTAATTACTGTAGTATTCGCACAATGGATATGGTACAGAAACAGTAAGATGAGTAAAAATTATAACAGCTGGGTATTTTAGAAAATGAAAAGTGCTCATTAGTGAAATGCTCACAGGGAAATATTACTTTACTAACTGTCTGTATTAAAAAGTTCACTGATGAAGCTTATAGTTGATGAAATAAATGTGTTTCTACATGGAAATCTGTACAATTATATATAATTTAGGTATTAAAGACCCTAGAAATGTAGTGTTTTTGTTAATAATTAATCAATCATACAATAAAACAGATTGATGGTTTTTGTTACATGCACAAAAAGGAACATTTAAAAAATAAAATATATCTTAATGCCTTTACTAATCTCCCAATTATTTGGATTCACTAACAAGAACCACACTACTGCAATATGTGATTAAAGGTTTAATGACATGGTGAGGTGAATGGATGCAAGGAGGCGGAAACTGAGACAAACAAGAGCATAAGTTAATCATGGTAGGCTCGACAGGTGACTACAGTATGTTGTCGTCCTGCTCCCAAACCTGAGTTAACTTGTTAATTTCATATGTTGTAAATACATACAAGTTTACATTAATACATGTTAGATAACTATTTTAAGAGAATAATGTACAGCATATTTAACATATTTATTGTAAAGCCTGAACTTACAAATGTGACGTTTCTCATAATCTCTCTGAGGTTTTAATGGCAAAGAACCATGTGGTTGAATGAAATATAACTGAACCTCCATTAGTGGACCGTTATAGTGACATGAGGTCAGTTGACTGTTGTTAAAAGCAGCAGTCACCACTAGAGGTTGCTTTAGGACCATTTTAACAGCTGAGTTTTAACTGACAGCTGCTGCAGTAAGGGTCTGAGACAGAAATGATCCAACCTCTACTTAAAGCAGAAGTTTTAGGCAGATGGATTCGTCACTGAAAGATGTGCAGCTTAAGAGCGGCTGCTGTAAATTAAAAGTTTACCCGGAAAAGGTTCTTTAGTAAAAATAGCCTGTTTACTCTGAAAAAGTCGTTGTGAAAACTACCCACCATGTGGTCAGATACTGTACTAGTGCTGCCTGTAGGTATTATAAGGTGACTTTTAAAAACATTTCATAAAGAAGAAGAGTACATTTAAATGTTCTGCCAGGCTACCACTGATAAAATGAGCTGGAGCTAATATTGTCAGTCTTTGGTCAAAAAATCAGATCCTCAAAGGCATTGGAAAGCATTCCCCTGTGCTCCATTCAAGAAATGATTGCTATCAAAGACATATTTAGTTTGTATGTTGTAATTATTTGTGCAAACCCTTCCAGAAAAAGCTCATGTTGATAACCTGCACTCAAACTCAAAGTATGAGTGCCTTTAAGATGCTGTTAGAAGTTACATCTTCACTCGTGTTGTGCATCTGCAATTATTTATCATGCATGAAACAGAAATACTTTTATATGGAATGGCAGTTTTACATCTGAATTTGAAATTCAAGAACTCAAGTATAAACTATGGTGAGTCAGTTAACATTTAAAAATCTAATAATTTCTAATGTTTACATGTTATTTTACACAAGTGACAAATGTTTAACTTATTTACATTATATGTTTATTATTAGAATTTATTAGTAGGCCTATATACTTCATCACCCAATTTGACAGTGAATCCTAACTCTAACTCTTTTAAATTATGCAGCAGTTTTAGTCCAACAACAAACAAAACAACTCTGTCAGTCAGTGCAATTAATTCTATCCATCACTGTTCATCCCCAACTATTTACAACCGCCAACATTTCTATTAGCAAGAGTCCAATTAGTTACATTACTGAAGGCTCATCAGTTCTACACATCACAGTACAACTTTATCAACCAAATGAGCTCCATCTTTTCATTGAGGGTCCTTCATGAGTCACCTTGATGATTGTGTGTCACACAAAACTGACACCAGCGAGTGCATTAATAACCCAAAACACAGCCAATAACATTAAACCTGATTGATTAGCAGGTTGATTTGGTCTTATTCATGGTTTCAATTAATCATGCAAATGAGATGCTGTTGCTGGTGCGTGTGTGTGTGGGGTGGGGGAGGTGTGAGGGGGCATACACACACACACACACACACACACACTCAGACTTATTTATGTTGCTAGATTCTGTTCTGATTACTTTTCAATTGCTTGTGTAAACCTGAAGATAGTAGCATTGAATGGCTGTCACACTCACATTTATTGGTTAAATTTATCACACACTAACCATGCATTGTATTTGTGTATGTGTGTGTGTGTGTGTGTGTGTGTGTGTGTGTGTGTGTGTGTGTGTGTGTGTGTGTGTGTGTGTGTGTGTGTGTGTGTGTGTGTGTGTGTGTGTGTGAGCATGTAAACCAGTAGACATATCATGTACTGATCTGGTGTCAGATATTATCAGCTGGTGTCCAATGACAAGAGCTTTTTATCAGAGAAAGGCAAGACAGAGAAGCTGGAGCAAGGAAGGTAAGAGGGAGGGAAGGAAGGACGGAAGAAAGGAAGGAAAGAGCTTCAGACTGTTATCTTGTGTCTTGCTTTTATACAATTCCATAAAGTCATAGTAATTTCTAAGAAGTTCCCTTGAAATAACTGTGTGATTTGATACTAATTATAAGTAAAATACTTCAGACACAGTGTTCAGCTAGTACATTTGCAGTTAATTTATTTTCATGAATAACTAATTTAACACGAAGAGTCTTTTAGTCAGTGCACAGCGGGTCAGCTGAACATAAAAAGGTGTGAAATTAGTTTTCAGGCAAGCATACAGTATAATTCAGCATATAGGGCCTATGGAGAATAATGTCAGCAATGATGAATTAATGAATTTGTGGTACTGGGTTTAAATTGAGAGTTTCTTTGAGAGATTTAAAAAAAAAAAATCAATTTATAAATATAATTCAGTATGGCAGAGAAAGCAACAATTCGATCCTTTATCTACCTACCTATCCTTACTTAGCTACCACAGTTAAAAATACTCAGTACAAAACAAATTTTAGACATTATTTGATTACATACAAAGTCAATGCAAAGACACAAGTAGACATAAATTTGTCCGAGAGAGGAAAGAAAAGAGACTGGAGAGAAAAACTGGAAAGGACTTCCCAAAAAATCCCTGGCTCCAGTAGTCTCCCAGTTTCTCTCCAGAAATAATAAGTCAGTCTTTTTTTCCCAATGAGTTATTGGTCTCAACTGCTAAATGTAGGCCCTCTAATCAATGTGTTGGTGGTCATTTTGGAAATTAATAAGATTTGAAGACTTGATTGACAGCTGTGATTGACAGTTCTCTCACCTGCTGCTCTCCCCAGCTCTGGGACGCACACTAATTAGGGCCCAAGCACTACAGTGCGCAGGCCATATTGTAATCGTAGAGATTATTAAATAAAACAAACGCCTTTTTGACAGCCTAAACGTGCCCCAAAACTCACAAAAATTTGCGCGCACATCAGACCCGGCGAAAAATTTGATATTTTATGGTTCGCCAAAATGTCTGTCGCAAAATGGCTCAATAGCGATCCCCTAACGAATATAAAAATGTGACAAATTGACGTACATGAACGAAATTTAGTATATATATATGTATAATGTCCAGACGCACAAAAAAGTCTATGGGGCCCATGATGTCACTCCAACAGGAAGTCGGCCATTTTGAAAAATATGTGCGATTTTGGCGTTTTCCACGCCTCATATTTTAACGAACTTGTCCTGGGGATTTTATCCGACCGACTTCAAATTCACTCAGACACATGTTGAGACATTGGAGATGAAAAGTTATCAAAAACTTTCTGATTAGGGATTCGGTTTGGGCCTGGCGGTGCCGACAATTTCCTTCGCCATTCGATCCTTCGCCAAAAAGCAGGAAGTCCTTATAACTCCTACAGACATCGTCCAATCTACACCAAATTAATCATGCACGTAGAAGGTCCCGCCCTGAACACGTCTATGCATCAATACTGTGTTAGCTCCATAGCGCCACCTACTGGATACAATAGCGCACCCTAAAAAATCTAAAAAAAATTGAGCCCCTCAACTCAGATTGACATAGATAAACGAAATTCGGTACACATATGTATCATGTAAAGACGCACAAAAAAGTCTCTTGGACCCATACCCTCACTCCAACAGGAAGTCAGCCATTTTGAAAAATATGTGTGATTTTGGCGATTTCCACGCCTCGTATTTGAACGAACTCCTCCTAGAGATTTAATCTGACCAACTTCAAATTCACTCAGAAACATCTTGAGACATTGGAGAGTTATCAAAAACTTTCTGATTAGGGATTTGGTTGCTTTGTGGCGATGTGAGGAATTTTGCCGTTTCGCCATTTAACAGGAACTGCTGGCCAAATCGGGGTACTGCACCCCGTAGAAGATTAAACAAATTGAGCCCCTCCCTCCAGATTGACAAAGACAAACAAAATTCGGTACACATATGTTTCGTCTAAAGACGCACAAAAAAGTCTCTTGGACCCATACCCTCACTCTAACAGGAAGTCGGCCATTTTGAATCGAATTTGCGATTTCGCCGGTTTGTTTCCATTTGACTTAGAAGATGCGTCGCGGCAAGTCTCGCTCATTCGTGGCGGGGCAGGGGAGCTTGGGCCCGGTCATCGCTGCTTGCAGCTTTAATTATTATTATAGTTTTACTCCTTTTTGACAACCTAAACATGCCCCAAAACTCACCAAAACTTGCAATCATGTCCGATCCTGCGAAAAATTTGATATTTTAAGGATCGTGGAAATGGCAGACGCAAAATGGATTAATAGCGCCCCATAGAAAATTTAAAAAATCAAGCCCCTCGATCCAGATTGACATAGACAAACAAAATTCGGTAAACACATGTATCATGTCCAGACGCACAAAAAAGCCTCTTGGACCCATAACCTAAGTCCAACAGGAAGTCGGCCATCCAGGCAAAAATGCTCAAACTTGATGCTTTTTTGGCCCTTCACCCACATTCCTTTTATGCTGAGAAGTCACCCAGACTCATTTGTGGTCTTAGTTTGCCATCTAGTGGAGACATTAACCCCATCACACAATGTTCACTTAAAGGCACAGGAGCAAACACATCTACATGCCAGTTTTGACAGCCCTGCCACTGCCACACGCACCGACGTGCACGTACGGCGCGCGTTACCGTTGGGGGGAAAGCTGGGGGGTGCGAGGGCCCTTCGACACTGCTCGCATTTTTAATTAATATTATTATTATTTCATACAAATATTAAAAACATGGTGCTGTAAAAAGAGGAAATTCAGCAAGGAAATATCCCTAACCCTAACCCAAAGCAAACCGACTTTGCACCAAACTGCTTCACAAAGACAGACAGTATCTATGCACATCCAAGCATGAAAGGATCAAAATTAAGATTTACAAAATTTAAACACAAGTGTAACACTCTAAGAAATCAGATAGCAGGTAAAACACTTTAACCCTCCTGTTGTCCTTGAGTCAAGGGAGGGAGAAGGAAGGAAAGGAGGGAGGAAGGAAGGAAGGAAGGAAGGAAGGGAGGAAGAAGAAAGGAAAGGAGGGAGGAAGGGAGGAAGAAGGGAGGAAATGAGGGAGGGAGGGAGGAAGGAAGGAGGAAGGAAAGGAGGGAGAAGGAAGGAAAGGAGGGAGGAAGGAAGGAAGGAAGGAAGGGAGGAAGAAGAAAGGAAAGGAGGGAGGAAGGGAGGAAGAAGGGAGGAAATGAGGGAGGGAGGGAGGAAGGAAGGAGGAAGGGAGGAAGAAGGAAGGAAAGGAGTGAGGGAGGGAGGGAGGGAGGGAGGGAGGGAGGAAGGAAGGAAGGAAGGAAAGGAAGGAAGGAGGGAAGGGAGGAAGAAGGAAGGAAAGGAGGGAGGGAGGGAGGGAGGAAGGAAGGAAGGAAGAAGGAAAGGAGTGAGGGAGGGAGGGAGGGAGGAAGGAAGGAAGGAAGGAAAGGAGGGAAGGAAGGAGGGAGGAAAGGAAAGGAAAGAAGGAAGGTAGGAAGGAGGAAGGGAGGAAAGAAGGAAGGAAGGAGGGAGGGAGAAAGGGAGGGAGAAAGGAAAAGAGGAAGGGAGGAAGGAAGGAAAGAAGGACAGAGGAAAGAAGGAACGTAATGGGGAGGAAAGAAAGAGAGAAGGAGGGAGGGAGGAAAGGAGGAAGGAAGGAAGGAAATATAGAAGGAGGGAAGGAAGGAAAGAAGGAGGGAGGGAGGAAGGAAGGAAGGACAGAAGGAAGGAAGAAAGGGGGTTGGAGGTAGGAAAGAAGGAAGGGAGGAAAGAGAGGAAGGAAAGAAGGAGAGAAGGAGGGAAGAAGGACAGACGAAAGGAAGGGAGGAAAGAAGGAACAGTCAAAACAGACGGGGTCAATTTGACCCGGGAGAACGACAAAAAGGTTAGGAGTAACAAATGACCTCCTCCGAGCTGCACCTAACCCTAGGTTAGGGCTAGGGTTAGGGTTAGGGCTAGGGTTAGGGTTAGGGTTAGGGCTAGGGTTAGGGTTAGGGTTAGGGCTAGGGTTAGGGCTAGGGTTAGGGCTAGGGTTAGGGTTAGGGCTAGGGTTAGGGTTAGGGTTAGGGCTAGGGTTAGGGTTAGGGTTAGGGTTAGGGTTAGGGCTAGGGTTAGGGCTAGGGTTAGGGCTAGGGTTAGGGTTAGGGTTAGGGCTAGGGCTAGGGTTAGGGCTAGGGCTAGGGTTAGGGTCACTCTTAACCTTCATGTCGTCCTCCTGGGTCAAATTGATCCCGTCTGTTTTGACTGTTCCTTCTTTCCTCCCTTCCTTCCTTTCCTTCCGTCTGTTCTTCCTCCCTCCCTCCTTCTCTCTTTTTTCCTTCCTATCTCTTTCGTCCCTTCCTTCTTTCCTTCCTCCATCCCCCTTTCTTCTTTCCTTCTGTCCTTCCTTCCTCTCTCCTCTCTATCTTTCCTTCCTCTCTCTTTCCTCCCTTCCTTCTTTCCTTCCTCCATCCCCCTTTCTTCCTTCCTTCCTCCCTCCTTCTTTCCTTCCCTCCTTCCTTCCTTCCTTTCCTTCCTCCCTCCCTCCCTCCTTCTCTCTTTCTTTCCTCCCCCCTGCCTTCCTCCTTTCCTTCTTTCCTCTGTCCTTCTTTCCTTCCTTCCTCCCTTCCTCTTTTCCTTTCTCCCTCCCTCCTTCCTTCCTTATTACCTCCATCCTTCCTCCCTTCCTTATTTTCCTTCCTCCCTTCCTTCCTCCCTCCTTTCCTTCCTTCCTTCCCTCCGTCCTTCCTCCCTTACTTATTTTCTTTCCTCCCTTCCTTCCTCCCTCCAATGCTTCCTTCCTTCCCTCCTCCCTTCCTCCATCCCTCCTTTATTTCTTTCTTCCTCCCTACTTCCTTTCCTTCCTCCCTTCCTTCCTTTCCTCCCTTCCTTCTTTTCCATCCTCCCTCCGTGCTTTCCTTCCTTCCCTCTTTCCTACCTCCCTCCTTCCTCCCTTCCTTCCTTGAGGGACCTATTGCTTATGCCAAGATTCTTATTATTAGGGCCCAAGCACTGACAAGTCAGTGAGGGACCTATTACTTTTGCCAAGATTCTTATTATTATACTTCATTATTTTTCAAGTTCTTATGCCGCGTAATGAATCGCATTTTTGGTGGCCTGAACATGCATGAAAACTCATGAAATTCTGCACACATGTCACATCTGGTGAAAATGTATTTAATTTAACGTGATTGGACGCAAGTGTGGTAAGGGGACTCGATAGCGCCCCCAAACGTCGGGTCATGTGACCACAAATCTTCTCGGATCTGCATGAAATTTCCATATGTCACAGCTCTCATCGGATCATGGGGAAATTAATTTTGTGGAATTTTTTTACCAAACAGGAAGTTGCGTGGCGTGCACCGATTTTCATTTTTCGAACACCGCTTTGAGGACTTTATGATGTTCACAGAATCATGAAACCTGCCACATAGGTTTCAAATCATGAGCTCTTTCATCTGATACCACATTTGCCCAACAGTTTGCCCCAACAGCTCAGAAAGCGCCCCCTAATGCCTTTTCCCACTTAGTATGTATGACAAACTCTAAAACTCACCAAATTGGACACACTCGTCAAGACTCACGAATATTATTTTTTGGTATAAGCGCAACCTTTTCAGTGCCAAGATGACTCTACAGTGCCCCCTAGAGCATTAAAAGTTGAAGCCCCGCCTTCTACATACACATACATGAATGAAATTTAGGATTCATATATATCATGACCAGACGCACAAAAAAGCCTCTTGGACCCATACCCTAAGTCCAACAGGAAGTCATCCATGTTGGATCACAGGTGCATTTTTTCGGCCATTTTCCCCATTTCTAGGCCTCGTACTGTAACACACTCCTCCTACAGTTTTGACTACAGAGACTTCATATTCGAACTGTATCATCCTCAGACCTTGATGATATAAACCTGACGACAGATTTTTACCTACGCTATACAAGGTGGGCGTGGCAGTCGTTTGTTTGTATAAACAAACAACTCCTTATACCTCCTCCATACATTGTCGGATGTTTATACATGCAGAGCGTGAATTGTCACACCTGGTGAAGCCGTTTCATTTTCAACATCATTGGGCGTGGTGTGGCAAGGGGTCTCCATAGCGCCCCCTAACAGCAGGTCATGTGACCAAAAACTTAGTTTGATCTTTGTGAAACTTACAGGACTCATAGCACTCATGGGTAAACCCCCAAATTAATTTTTTCAATATTTTCGCTCTAACAGGAAGTCAGTTATTGTGCATTTCCTGCGTCAATTTTCCGATTTTCCCACTGTGTTTAGAGGACTTTCCCGTCTTCACAGAATCACCAAACTGCCAACATAGGTTCACACTCAGGAGCACTTTAATTTGAGACCATAACTGCCCCTGGGCGTGGCACAACAGCTCAATAGTGCCCCCTAATGCCTTTATCCATTTTGTACATTTTCACAAACTCCTACACTCACCAAATTGTACACATTCGTCAACAGTCACACATATTGACTACTGACAACGTTTGGGATTTTTAAGTGAGAAGATGACTCCACAGCGCCCCCTGGAAGATTTCAAAGTTTAAGCCCCGCCTTCCACATTGACATAGAGAAATGAATTCGACAAGGCCTATATATCATGTCCAGACGCACAAAAAAGCCTCTTGGACCCATACCCTAAATCCAACAGGAAGTTGGCCATCCAGGCTAAAATGTTCAATCTGGATGATTTTTATTGGGGCCCAAGCACTACAGTGCGAAGGCCCTATTGTAATCGTAGAGATTATTAAATAAAACAAACGCCTTTTTGACAGCCTAAACGTGCCCCAAAACTCACAAAAATTTGCGTGCACACCAGACCCAGCGAAAAATTTGATATTTTATGGTTCGCCAAAATGTCCGTCGCAAAATGGCTCAATAGTGCCCCCTAACGAATATAAAAATGTGACAGATTGACGTACATGAACGAAATTTGGTATATATATGTATCATGTCCAGACGCACAAAAAGTCTGTGGGGCCCATGACGTCACTCCAACAGGAAGTCGGCCATTTTGAAAAATATGTGCGATTTTGGCGTTTTCCACGCCTCGTATTTTAACGAACTTGTCCTAGGGATTTTATCCGACCGACTTCAAATTCACTCAGACACATGTTGAGACATTGGAGATGAAAAGTTATCAAAAACTTTCTGATTAGGGATTCGGTTTGGGCGTTTTGCCGTTTCGCCATTTAACAGGAACTGCTGGCCAAATCGGGGTACTGCACCCCGTAGAAGATTAAGGAAATTGAGCCCTTCCTTCCAGATTGACAAAGACAAACGAAATTCGGTACACATATGTTTCGCCTAAACACGCACAAAAAAGTCTCTTGGACCCATACCCTCACTCTAACAGGAAGTCGGCCATTTTAAATCGAATTTGCGATTTCGCCGCTGTTTGACTTAGAAGATTCGTCGTAACAAGTCTCGCTCATTCGTGGCGGGGCAGGGGAGCTTGGGCCCGGTCATCGCTGCTTGCAGCTTTAATTCAGATTATTGTTGCAAAGTTTCAGCAACTTTAATGTCATTTGTTAACTTTACCGACCTGCGTTAGAATAATTTAGCTAAAGTAGCTAATGTTAGCCAGCAGTCAAGCTACCTTTAGGTCTGCATTATGGATAACATTTGACTCAAAGAAAAGAGGTCCTAGCAACAAATTTACTTGTCCTGCCAATAGCAGTAGGTTTCATCGGTTGAATATCAGTTGCTAGTGGCAACAAAATGTACTTAACACTCTGTTGCTAGTAGCAACCCCTGCTGGCGGAGTTTCACACAGCATGTCTGCCACTTTATCAGATCTGTCTCAAGGCAAATATTGACAAGCATCTTTTATGTGCTATTAAGCTGCTGTTAAGATAACTGTTGTATATTTTACTCTTTAGTTTTGGCCTTGTAGACTCTACAAGTATAGTTATTACAGTGCTGTACGGCCTATGTGGACTTAACCAACACTGTTTTAAAACCCTTAAAATACTAAAACTAAAAAAATCTTATTAGACTTCTATCATACATGAATATGTCTTCACTTGTAAACTAACTGTAGCAATAATGCAAAAAAGAAAAGTACAATATTTTCTTCTGAAATGTGAAGAAGAAAAAGTAAGTATAAAGCAACATTGAATAGAAATCATTTTGAAGAAGATATTTTAACTTAAGTAGCCTATGTAGCAAATATACTCATTACTTTCACCATTGATAAAACCTAACTAAAAGAACTTTGTCTCAAATTTTTCCCTTAGTGGCACATTTTATAGTATTTCCAGAAAACCCTCTTGGAAATAACTAGGAAATATTTAGGAAATGACAGTTCAATCTGTGGTTATTATATAATGTTTGTAACTTGTTTTATGAAATAAGTGAAGTATCACTTTAAGGAGATGATGAGATTGTGCAAGTCTTTTACCAGCTCTGTCTGTTTGATGTCAGTACAGTATGTGGAGGATGAGGGTCTCTGGGAATACTACATGCTCATGTTAGTTTCATGCTGTAATGCACTAGTTGCCAAGAAAAGATCAATCCTCTAATAATGTAGTCAGATATGCGTCTCTCCTCTTCCCTCCAGATTCTGCGTCCTTGCTCCCACTCACTCAGTCGTCGTCTCTTATTTTGGATCACTTACATCACCACTGACATCACTTTTTTTCCTTTTTATATTGATTTCATGTTTCTAACCTCCCGATGTGAGCAGGTGGATGTGACTCTTTCCTCATATCAAAAGAAACTCAGAATGACTCACGAGCCACACTGAGGTCAGTAACAGGGAGAGAGAGAGAGAGTGAAGCTCTAACTTAATCTCTCTTGATTTTATTTTTATACACATACAAACAGAAACACTTTCTCACACCATGATCCTACATGTCTGACCCCAGGGTGACAGATGCCTGACTGTGCCTACCGTGCCGTGTCATGTGTCACTGCTTTGCCGTGTGAGTGATGGGATGTGATGCGATACCGAGCGGATACAATGGCAGCAGAGATAGGGTATTCATCACCTCTCTGGCTGACTATGGCCGTATCTGTTACGGATTAAACTTTCGCAATGTTTCCCGAAGTAAAGGAGCTTAAATTCTCTCAAACACACGCTATCTCCATCCTTAGCTCTAGCTTTCCGCTTCGATGCTCCCACTATTTCCAGAAAGGATTTGGGGTTAAATGAGAAGGCAAAAGTGTTAACGTTTGTGTTGCTGCACTGAAGGCAGCTTTATGGCCTTAAAGAGGTCAGAGATGTGAGAGACATGGCTTATTTACAAAAACTGAAACACAGCCGGGCTTTAAATTTGAATTGGATGGCTTAGGGTTTCAATCAAGCCGTTGGAGAGACATTCAATCAGCCAGAGAACTTGATACAGTGGCACATGGGTGGGCATACAACACACACACACACACACACTCACACAGACACGAGTACACACACACAAAGTGGCAGATACTCGCCTACACACAAGCATGCACACTCAGATGAACTCATACACATACACTCTCGTGACCCAACAGTATGAACACACACACGCTGCAGCAGATGGCTCCTACCTGTCCAAACACAGAGTCCACTATGGGCAGCAGGTCTATGGGCTCCACCTCCTTCTCTCTCTCCTTCTCTTTCCTCTGCGCTCCCTCCATCATCTCCTCCAGCTCCTCCTCCTCTTCTCTGTCCTCAGCAGCCGTGATCGTCTGGGGGATCTGCCTGGGTCTCTGATGGCGAGGTGGCTGCTGTGTGGCGACTTGGATGTCTCCGCCACCCCCTCCGTTGTCGTTGCTTCTCCTCCTCTGCTTTTCCACCTTCTTCTTGATGGCGGCCTGCACCTATAGGTAGTCAGACAGGGTTAGGGTTAGGGTTATGGCTATGTTTCTGTTATGAACATTTAAGATCATATAAATCTTACTGTCTTGTGAAGCACTTTGTTACAGCTGATCATGAGCCATGACATATAAATAAACCCAAGTTAATAATGAAAATGCCAAATTCATAGCATCATATTATTAAAATCATGTATCACCAAAATGTCAAATTTTCATGCAATAAGAACATCTGTGTGTTTTAACCTTTGTATAATTAATGTTTTTAGATAATGAAATGGCAATTTGGACACGTAGCAACATTTTCTCAACATAAAAAAAGAGCATTTATATATTTATAGTAATTCAGTTTACCTGTAAACTTCAAAACGTACCAAACATAGAGACACATATTTTTATCTGTACAGCAAATGGTTAAGATATCTTTAAGTTATTACATTTTTTTAATGATTGAACACCATTATTCATTTCCTGTTAAACAAAATTAATGCAACTTTTTTTCTGCCAGTCGAGTCTACCCATAATAAGACAGTTACATATGTGCACACAGATAAGCATACGACTTTATGAGGCCAGACAGCTTGACAGAGATAATTTCACACATAAATACTTTGCTATAAATATACATAAACCCATATTGACACGCACCTGTTTTGCAGACCTCTCCTGTGGCGTGCTCATCGCTACAGCACCGCCTACTACGGCGGTCGACTCTCGAATGATCATGAACATCTTGGTGTCACAGGCTCGCACACTCTCTCTCTCTCTCGCTCGCTCACTCACTTGCCCTCCCCCTCCCTCACCCTCTCCCTTTCCTCTTCCCTGCTCTCCTCTCTTGTGTTTTATTTAATGTGCAAAAAATCCACCACAGACTCAGCTAAAGTGGTTTCCCTTAAAAATTGCTCAAAAATATTAGCTCTGTTGTTGAGACAGTGGCAGTCTTCTTTTGATCCAGGTGTTTAAAAAGAAAAAAGAAAAAGAGAGAGATAATAAATAAAGGGATTTCAGGAAAAATAAAAACTCAAATGTTCTTCTGCTTCCTCTTTCTTCCTCTCTGTCCTGTAGGAATCAAAATAATTTCCTCCAGTTGTTTTCCTCAGTGTTGCACTCGGCTTCTGTCCATATGTCTCTCTTCGTGTGTACAGGTGAGGAGGTTTTTATCATCAACTGTTGTCTAAGCTCTGGGATTGAGTTCCTGCACCACTGCCCCTGCTCGTTATCTCCTGGTCCTTTAGGTGACACTCTATACCCCCTGCACTTTACCTCTCTCACGTTATCTACCTGTACCTCCCCGACCTCTCTCTCTCCTTTTTTTCCTCCTATTTTTCCACCGTTTCCCCTTAATCACAGGTTAACACTCCCTCTGTTGCCAGGGCACTTTGGCTCAACTATCAGAGTTCACATCCTTTCATGAAATGTGTTTTTGCTGCTCCACCTCAAACTGAATATCTTGTGTTTTTCTGTTGTTTTCCTAGCCTCTTTCACTCATCTTTTCCCTCCTTATCTTATCACATTTTCTCAGATTCCCCCTCCTGTCTTTGCCTCTTTCTTGCTACCATCATTTCACTCTGACAGTAATAGTAATCCTCATCGCTTCTCTTTTTCCCTATCTCTCTCAATCTACCCATCCTCAATCTCTTGTCCTCCCCGTGTCATATCAGGAGCCTTTGCTGTAACACAAATCGGATTCTTTTCGAGGTGCACAGGTCAGCTATTCATTTAGCGACACACATACAGAGAGAGAGATAAAGAGGGAGGGATACAACAAACTCAGCAGCCATGCGATGATTAAAGACTTTGTTTTGCTGTAAAACATCACCTCAATGTTGTCCTGCGTGCATAATCTTACACAACGATCATGGCTGAGTACACACACATGTGCACACACAGGTGAACATAACAAATCACAGCTGACCTGTATTTTTAGACGTAAAGTAACAGAAGCGTGTAAACATGTTAACATATTACTGTGCTGTTCAGCTCTCTAAAGAAGCTGTATAGCTTTGCAGCCCTTGTTTAACTCTACTAAAAGCATCACTTTTTATGAATAAAGGTCTCATCAAATTTTTCACAACTATTTTGCCCTCAAGTGCCTCCCTTGAAATCTCCCTCTATCCCTCTCCTTTGTCCTTTTGCTCTCTCTGCACCTCCTTTGAGCCTGCATTAAACATTTCTGTCAAACTAAAACACACCCAGATAACATATATTCTCCAGACTATGTATAGGCTGACTTCTCTCCAGTTTCTAATGAAGTTTCCATTAATCACTTCAACTCCCGTCTTTCAGGAAGACAGAGGGGGAGGTCTCTGTCTTCCTTCAACCCCTCTCGCCATCCCTCTCCTCATTGATTATTGATGATGGGAGGGGGTGGGGGCAAATTTTTGAGCGGAGGCAGAAGGGAGATCCATTACAGAAAAGCTGAGTTACACGCGCTGAGAGTTAAAAATAGGGGTTGTATTTTTGGGAAGAGATCAGTCATCTGAGAAGAAAGATAACAGACGCATGAACAGGATGAAGAGAAAGATGAGGGATGGAATGAAGCAGAACTTTTAGACAGGAGGTCAAGTCAAGTAAAGAGATAAAAACTTTTCTTATTTCTGGAGCACCACTTTCATCTCTTATCACCTTGACCCTCACTGAAACGGAACAAAGGCGGAGGATAAATGACAGAAGGAGTGGTGGCTGAGCAGTAATGTAGAAGTGAAGGCTTGTGTTACTGCATGTGTAACAGGCTACAATAATATCTAATTACAGATCAGGATAGTTAGAAGAGAGAAGGGTTGAACTAGACATAACCCTGACAGGTTAAGCCTTAAATCCAGTCTATGGTTAATGTATAGGCAGATGACGCAAACAGATTAGGCAGAAATGGATAATTTTATTTGGGTCAGACTAATTCTCATTATTTATTTGTCTGTACTATAAGTAACAGCTTATCACATTGCTCAATTGACATGAAGGAACTCATTAACCTTGCTTAACTGAAACAGAAACACTGCGGGTATCCCTAACAGGGAAACACAAAGCTCAAACACAATATAGAGTGACATCTAATCAATTGATTATCTTGAAAACAGATACTTAAAGCCACAGGGTGCGACACCATAAATTAAATGTTAAGTTTTTGTTATCAAAGAGGAATTTGTTGCAACTCTATGCCTGTAGTGTCTGATACTGTTGTGTTTCTTTGCATTATATTGTAAACTTTGCTTGGAAACCATCTCTGACATTGTTTCCACATCTATACAGATGTGTGAGACCACAGCGCTACTGCAGCTCACTCAGATGTCTCAGTGAATCTTTGGTTTATTAGTGTACCAGCTACAGCAGAGAAACTGATGACAAATATGGCTTCTCTGAATAAGGTTTATAAAAGCTGAGGGTCTTGTTATGAGGACCGCCAAGGAGTAATTTTGCTTTCAAGTTAGTTTTGGGCGCCCTCTGGTGGAAAAAAGACAACATTAGTTGGAAATTTACTCATAAAATCTCAAATATGTGTTCACTCTGATCTGGGTTTGGAAACTCACATGGAAAAATATATTAAAATCAAGTTCTTAAAGAGTCATCAGGTATAAATGTTGTGTTCAAGTTCAGTCAATTTTTGTCAATACTTGTGTTTAAGATGCAGTGTGTAGAATTTAGTGGCATTTAGTGGAACGGATAGCAGAAATGGGATACAATATTCATAAGCATGTTTTAATTAACATAAAATCCCATGAAAATAAGAATTTTTGCAGTTTTGTTATCTTATAATGAGACATTTACCTCTACATAGGGTGCAGCTCCCCTTCCACACAGCCTGCCATGTTGCATTACACAGACAAACCAAACATTGGCTCTATAGAGGGTCTTTTGTATTTTCATCACTAGATGCCATTAAATCCTACACACTGTACCTTTAAATCTACCGTATTGGGTATAAAATACAAAAACAGTGAAAAATATATGTTCTTATATTGTTAGATGTTGACACACAGCAAGATATTGCAGTAAAAATCAAATTCAAAGCCTTTCTCATCCACCTCTTCCAATAAACTCTTTAAAAAAAACATTTTTAGTAAACAATATGCCTTACTTCTTTTCCAATGAATTCAGAACTTATACACAAACTTAGAAGACAATGCTGTGATTCAATGTTTTTAAAAAAAATTGTCAACACATGCTATGAAAAGACGGGAACCAACAATGTGTTCACCTCTCAAAAGTTTATTAGACACTCAGCCGCAAAACCCCAAATTCTTTGACTGAAAATGTAAGTCTTTAAAAAGACTGTCCAACTGTTTCCTGAAACAGTTGGGCCCTCTAGGTTTTAGGCAACTTAACTGAAAGAATAGGAAATAGAATATTTGTTTGGGACTATTTTCAAGCGCGGAGGTTAATAGTTTTTATTGCTTTTGGACAACAATGAAGGAATTCGATTCATAAAGTTTTGGCTACACAGACAAAACTTGTTTTTGGTCTTTTCATGGGATTTTTTGACAATGAGAACAATACAATATATCATCAGGCATGTCCTTTAAAGTGTCATTTGTCTTGTGATTTAGTAGTTTGTCTTCAGTCCAGTCTTACATGAATGTAAGACAAGGTTACCTATTTATCATCAGCATGTAATTTATATAGAAAACACTTTCAAGACAAATAGTTAATACTGTGAAGGCTCAAGAGAGAGTTCAGCTCCACAGCTGCACAGTTATTAGCAGCTGAATCTCTTTCCACAGTTTTAATCTAAACCAGCTGATGGAGAGCGTCAGTATAAAAAGAACATCTATCACCAGTGTGGCGTTACTATGGTGAGCGGCTCCCAGTTGTGTCCGTTGATAATTGGCCAGGGGTTGAAGTACGGGAAAACAGGCTCTTTGAATTTTGCATCATAGAAGGTGAAGAGGTGGCTCATGTCTCCGGCATCATAAAAAGACACTTCACCACGACCATAGTCTAGATATACCCCCACCCTCCTGGGGGGTTTGGAGGGATAAAGCAAGCACTCCTCTGAGTTAGTGCACGCTTCATATTCACCGGTGCCATTTCCGTTGTCACTCAGCACCAGTGTCCAAAAGCCATCATCTGGGCAGAGGCTGATATCCTCCTTCCTGTTGACAGAGGCTGAGGCCACACCCAGACCCCACGCTGTCTTGGGGCCCACCTCCACCTCCCAGTAGTGTCGTCCTGATGAGAAGGCTTCAGAGCCAAGGACGATGTTGTAGCGGGTGAAGCGTTCTGGGTTGTTGGGCAGGTTGGGCTGAATTTTGCCCACCTGGACGCTGGTACCACACGAAGAAACCCAAAGGCAGGGGTAGGCTGTGTCTGGGTCAAGGAACACCGCTGTCGCAGCTGAGAGACAACAACAAACGTGTGTTTACAAAGAGTGACCCGAGAAAGACTCCTTGTCAGTGACCTTCAGTGCGACATCGAATGCCTACCTACTCAACTGGTGTAAAACGAGCTAGGTAAGAGCATCAACTACATGATCCAAATTAAATATAGATGATGTACTGGGTCAAGATAGACGACTGTAAAGTAATTCCAGAGATTCATTACAGGTTGAGTCTTCTCATCAAGTGTTAAGTCTCCAGGGACAATTTATGACAGCATGTCACTGGCTTATTTATAGTCTTTCAGAAACTTCTGCTTAGGAATTAGACACGTCATGTTTAAAACACAGAGCGGGTTGATACAAGACTTCACAAAAAATGCAGGGCAAAGGTTCCTCTGATTTTACATGTCAAAGTCATGCAAGAACAACACAGGCTGTGAAACATGTTAAGACTGAGACAATAACTCAAGTTTAAACACTGGGGGCTTTGTCTTGGTAACCACACATTTTCAACAGGAAGCTTGTGTAAGAAACCGGCGGCCATGTAGTTAGAAAGATGGGGAGGGTCAAACAAAACAAACAACTGAGTTGCATTATGGGTATTGAAGGTTCCAGTGGTTTCGGTGCTGCATCAATTCTTCTCTTTTTTTCTCTTGCAGTTCCTCCAACATTTTCAAAGTGCAACTCTAACACTAGTGTGGTTGATGTGTGTTCATGTCATGTGTGTATTTGTCTTCATACCTGGCTGAAAAACTGAGCTCATTTTCCTCCATGTCCTGTACTGTAGAGGTCCCAGGAACTCTCCGGAATGCAGATCCACACCCACCTCTGGGGGGCGCTCAAACAAGCTCTCAGCCCTGGAAAGGAAAGCGAGACAGAGATTGAAATCTAAAAATGGCACTAGACATTTGCATTACAAGTAGTAAAAAAAGCCTCATTACTTTCTGTGTGACAGAGGTGGCACTACAATGCCCACAGATGATTCACTAAACCACAATAATGTCCCAACATCCTGTTTCAAGCAGGCGTATTACAAAACAAAACGACACTTGACTTTACAGATGACCTAGAAATGAAATGACTCAATCAGAAATCACAGTAGTCAAGTTTCTCTAGGCTGAAGGGAGATATGATCAAGATGATACTCACCCCCCAATGAAATCTTTAATTCCCTGAAACAGAGCAGATACAAACACGCCTGTCATTACAAAACACTCTTGTCTCTTCTGAAACATGCAGATATTCTTTGTTTGTTAACATGTTTTCCTTTCAATGTATCGACATTAAAAGAACAATGCTGTACAATACATCGTATACATTTAAGTATCATCCTCCTCCTCCTTCTTTTACCTTGAGTTGCTCCGGGTTTTCTTCTTCCCTCAGTTTGAGGCGGAGCTGGTCAGCTTTAGTTTCCAGCTGGCTGATTTGCTCCGTGGCTTCAGTGAGCGCCTCCTCCAGCTGGTTGAGCTTCTCCACTTTCTGCTTTTGCAGTTTCCCCTTTATGCGCTCCTCCTCCTCCAGAAGGAAGTCCCTCAGACGGCTGAACTCTGCTGTGACTTGCTCCTCCAGATCGCCTGCTTGCTCCTGAAAGAAAGAGAGGAGACTTTGTCTGATTTGCTGCTCTGTTTATGGGAGCATTCAAATATGTTGCACCTCTGGAACCCACAAGAATGTTGAATCTCAGTGTTAAACGGTCACTTAAGAGGGAAAAGACCTTGTTTTTTTGTTTGTTTTTTTACCATGAGGGACTGAAACCAAAACCTGATGTTTCCTGCTGTAAACATGACATTTTTATTTTGATAGTTTCTTGAAAATACTTTGCATTTTCTACATTTACACTTATCCACATAAATATGAAAAACTCCACAAGGGTTAAAAATAAAAATTAGTAACAAATGGTTTTAGGCTTGACATTTTTAGGTTTATAATCAGTGGTGGAATGTGAAGAACTGCATTTTTGTACAAATGTGCAGCACTTGCACTGTACTTAAGTATTTCTGCTTTACAAATAAATCAAACTTTATTTGTATTGCGCCTTTTGTACAGATTAGTGCAATTTAAAATGCTTTACAGATGATTGGCAAACCAATATTGAGACAGAACAAATGTAAACATTAAACCAACTGAAGATTAAAAAAATTAAAAAATAGGTGTAATAAGATCAATACAATAGATTTAATATAAAATCAAGATGAAGCAGACAAACAGGTAATAGAAGATTAAAATAAATCAAACAAATAAGAGAAAATACAACATTTTATACGTCCAGTCCTGAATAAGAGGAAAAAAATGCAGTTTTTACTCCACTGCATTTATCTTACAGCTACAGTTACTGGTCATTTTACATAAAGCACATATGATTGTCTTATAAAATATGATGCATTTTTATAAGTAAATCTACCCAACATCTATCAACATCTATAAAGTACTTAAAACTAGCTCCACCTCCACCAAGTGCAACAGCAGAAATGTTTCTTGTTATACAACAAAGTTACAGTAGTAATAATATAATAATATAATATATAACACACTGGGGCCAGTTATCTGCAGCTTAATAATAACTTTTTCATAACGTATGACATAATCAATGCAGGACTTATACAATTATTTTTTTCAGTGATTTTTTTTGCAGTCTCATGAATAAACACATGTACTGATTAATGAGGATGTTGCAGATAGACAGGTAGTTATGTCAAATCAAACACACACACACACACACACACACACACACACACACACACACACACACACACACACACACACACACACACACACACACACACACACACACACACACAGGAAAAGAAGTGACAAACTTCCTCTGAACCTTTCTCTGCCACATCCTGTCATACTGACGGTGAAACCAAGAAGTGAAAATCTGTGAATCAAACAGGCAGACAGCGAGGCAGATAAACACACAGAAAAAAACCAGGCAGAGACAGGCAGACAGGACAGAAAATAGAGTAGTAGTAGCAGCCTGTTGCAGAGATATGTGTACTTATCTGCTGCAGCAGAAACACCCCAACACAGCAAACATGCCACGCTCATATCTCTGTTTGACGCACAAACACACAAAGACACACAAAGACACACACACAAACAGCCCAACATTTGAGAAGAATGCTGGAAAAAGCAACCCAACCTAAACTCTGTCAGCTATTATCTCTGTCTGTGAGGGTGTGTGACATGCCAGCTATTGTATAGTATGCTTGCACATTCTGTCTGTGTGTTGTGTGTGTGTGTGTGTGTGTGTGTGTGTCCACCTGTGAACGACAGAAATGTGAGAAAGACAAACAGAAAGACAAACATGAAGTGTACGAATGTTTATTAACCACTTCTTTGCATGACTGCCTCTACAAGAAATGAGAGTCATCATGTTAAAACAACGTATGTTATTATTAGGATGAGTCATCCTCCAATCGCGTCTCTCAGACGTGTACAGGTGGAAGAATGCAGGTGAATGTTACCTAGCAACCAGAATTTCTGGTTCTACTGAGAAGACTCACACAGGGGGATGGTGTGTTCAGGTAGCTCCACAGAGACATACATTACAAATAAACATACATATATGTACGTACATGTACCTTAATGAAGAGGATCTTTTCATTGGTCTTCTTTTGGAAGAGTGAGGCTTCCTCTGTCTGCTGCTCGACCCTCTCCAAAGCGACAGACAGCTTGTCCTGTTGGTAGGGAGGGCAGCGGAAATTAGCAATCACATGCGAAACATTTATAAAACGTGGTTTCTGTAAACCAGATTACACTTTAATGAACTTGAGTTCATTGAGTACAATTGGTGCTTGAACAACAACAGTCAATTTTAATGGGAGTCATATGATACCGCACCCTTCCCCGGTACTGACCCACAAATTCAAACAAAATAGGAATTCTAGGGGCCAATAAAACATGTTTAAACTGCCCTGACAGGCCTCTCAAAGGGAGTCTTCAAACAAACTGACAGAGGGGTTAAAACTGTAGGAGGGCTCACACTGGCCTGCTGAATTCCTGTAAATCACAAAGTACCCAAATCGCTGAGGCAAACAGAGAGTCTGTTTTTTAAAATAACTGCAATGTCTCAGCATCTGCTCTATGAAAGACCTCATTGTTAACACCATAGAAAATAAAAAATTATGAAGTAGGCTTGACTTGACTTCTACGAAAGTTAGACAGGCATGAGGTACATTTCCTTCCAGGAACAAGGAGGGAAGTCTCAAATGAGACCAAATAGTATCTTGTAACTCCAGTTATTATAATACAGAACAGAAATTAATTAGCTAGATATGTGGACGATAAAGAAAAACTTAAAATGATCTTTCAAACAATGAATCACATTGATCTAACAATAACAAATAGGCTTGTCATCAACAAGTAGGCTACAGTGTCTCAAATGGTCTGTATGAACCTGGCTGGTACCTTGTAGTTTTCAAAAGCCTCATTAATGGGGATGACATTGTGGGTTTTGTGGTCCCGGGACATGCCGCAAACCAGACAGATGGGCAGCTGATCGTCCTCACAGTACAGCTTCAGCTTCTCCTCATGCTCCTCGCACATATCCACACCAAGACGCGGCCAGAACCCGATGGACGAGGCCACGCTGCTCATGCTGGACCCGGGCTCCCGTTCCTCCGGCTCCTCCAGCGTACCACCTTCCGGGTGACACTCGATTGGGCCCGCGGCTGCATCCATGACCCGGGCTTTGCGCACACTGTCCACGACGTTGCACAGGAGAGAGTTGGGTCGCAGTTTACGGGCGCACGACTTTCTGCACTTTGGACAGTTCGACTGCTCGTCCGCCTTGGCTTCCCAGCACTGGATGATGCACACCTGGCAGAAGTGATGTCCACACTCGAGGATCACCGGATCACAGAACAACTCCAGACACACCGGGCAGGTGAGCTCAGACTGTAGTTCGTCAAGCGCGCAGGCTTCCGCCATTCTCGGCTGGGCACATAGTCTTGAAAAGAAACGTCTAACTGTAACACTGTGACAAGTAAAGACTAGACCACTCTTCCGTTTGAACTGAGAGAGGGAGTGGTCTGAGCTGAAGCTGACAGCACAGCAAATGTTTTCACGGAAGAGACGGAAGACGTGCAGCTACAGGCTCGGTGCAGCTGCGCAGCCGCAAAGCAGAGACGCAAAGCAGCCAAACGGAGATTAAGGAATATAGGCACCTCTGTCTTATAGGTCTCCGCTAATCAAGGGTTTATCAGTGGTTATAACAGATTAATTAAAGGTTATTTACCAATGTTTTATAGACCACTCATAAAACAACGATAGGAACAGCTTTTGGGTTCTGGCTGTTACTTTATTGATAAAGTAATAAACAGTAGCCTAATTGATCACGTCCAGTCATTATGAAGGGTGACAAACCATCACGTCTTTAGTGATAAATGTTTTTCAAAAATCATCAGTACAGAGTCAAGAGTTCATAAGAAGTTACTGTCTGTGTGTCATGTAGTTAGTCAGTCAATCAGTCAGTCATACATGTGCCCTGCCCACATGGACTTAAAAGACACCAAAATACAGTGGTGAAACATCTGTCAAACTTAGGCAACAACAAAACTTCTAACATTACATTGTCAACACAAAGCTTTGTCAAACAAAATCAGCCACACAAAAAAGGTTTCCATTTCTGAAACACAGCTCAATCATTCATTCAGAAAAAATCCCCGTCAGAAATACAGAACATTTTACTAAATAGTTTGGCCCTTAAATCATCATATAAAAAACAATGAAATAAAAAAAAGGACTTCATCTTCAGTCCCACATAAATAGAGAGCACGGAGCAAACAGAGCCTTTTATCCTCAGAGAGAGCAATAAACTTGTCTGTTAATGGTAATGTACCCAAACATAACTGTGCATAGGGATCTTTAAGATACATTCTGCTTCACATAAGGCTCAACATAAGTTGTTTTCATCAGACATATAGTCAGATACAGAGAGTCATCTGTATTTTATAAATGTTAATAGGCTGATAGACGGTCTTTCAATAACTCTGCAGCCCTTTTCCAGAGGAACAGATGTCAGATTATCAATTTAAAGAGTCTTCTTGATGAATTAAAGAGCTACCAAGACAAATAAGGTGTCAGACCAGAGGAAATAAATGACAGACACAACCTGGTAATCAATAAATTATTGATTAACAGTTAATAAACCCTTCATGAAGGCCATTCAAAACATGACGTTAACATCAATTACCCCAGTGATTGTGGTCATCATAAGTTTATACTTATACTGGTGTACATGAATGTACACATCAGGGGTATATTATCGAGTTGAAGTTCCTCTTTTACACTTAAAAATATATCCTGTATATAAAGCAGGAAATTAATAGAAAAGCCTGTGGCATTTTCTTTCAAGTGTGTGGTCAAGGTGTTGGACATAAGATCAAAACACACTCTAAAGCCTCTGAGTCAGCAACAAAACCAGGAAGGGGAAGGGAAACTAGCTGACAAACCGTAAATTAGTAAGTCGAGCTCAGCAGCTTTCCTCTGCTTGGAAACAAAAAACATGTTAATTTCCTATTACACACAGGTTACAACTCATCACCAGTGACTGTAAATTAAGCGTTATTATTCATAGACCAGCTGTTAAACTGGTCTGCATGACTAGTTTGATTGTCCTGAGCAGTCAGCAGCTTGTCAAGTGTAATTTGTCAGAGAGCTCACTAGATGGAAGTGTCTACTGGCCAAAATTCAAATGAACCCTGAGATGATACTGTGAACATTCAATATATTTACATATAATGTAAACCATGGAGATGCTTTATTTGATTATTTTTACTAAGTGACTGAACTTGCAGCATACTGTAAATATGCTCAGAAAACACAGTTCATATCAGGATGAAAATCCAGATATCTAAACTTCTTTTGAGAAGGAGCTGAGAGGTGGGGGTGTTAAGGCCAGTCTTCCATTTAAGTTTATTTTTTAATCTTAAATGATCTCATTAACTCACAAGAAGTTCTAGATCATTTGGAGTCACATGTAGAGATGAGACTTAATCTGAAATGAAAACGACACTTTTATTGTGACCGATACCATGACATTTGGTATGTAATATCAGGGCCACAAGCCCTGATATTAATAGAGCTATTAGACCTTTTATTATTGAAAATGGCTAACAATGTAATATTATTCCTAATTCAGGTTTCCAAATACATTTTCATCACCACTCAGTTCCAAACGTTTATTTAATTATTCTCTGTAAATTATTTAATCACATGCACATCAAAACACAAGACAACTTTTAAATATAAATAACAAATGTGTTTATTGTGTGAAATTCTTTAAACAAACAAGTTGGTCTCTGAGTTTAAGAGTTCTGAATGTGACCCATTTATTTTTGGTATCAATCCTATTGATGCTAGTATCGATACTCAAAACAAGACTACATCCACCCTTAATGCACCTCCACCAACTCCTACATCACAGTCTCAAATATTATATAATATTTATCCATGTACATCTCTCTGGCTTCCCCCCCATATCTATGTCCTTTTGTCAATCCAACATTTCATAAATACAGTAAAATTGATATTTTTGACAAATTGGAGCAAATAGAGGATTTTCTCACAAACAGATCAAGCAAATAGGGATTAAAAGAGGCTGAAGACTTTTTTTTTTATAAAAGGACTGTTGAGAAATACTGGAAGTAATGTAAGGGAGCTTTTAGTGTATATCTTCCGGAACATTTTATTTCTAGTTTCCACAATGAGGGGAGTTTCGATGAGAGCAAATACAAGATCATACAGAAACAGAAACAGAGATCAAACTCATCATGCAGAGTATCTCATGATTCCTGACACCTCAGGGGGTCTGTTGCATAGAATAGAAACCTGGTCCTGGAAGGGATATAAACAAGACAACAACAACTTCTACAATGCCAGCAACCAGAAAGTGCACTGTCAGTTCCTGAAGCATTCACCACATATTTTTTGTTCTTTTATAAATAAAGTCAGAAAGTCCTGTGTGGGTTTCACTCTCTGGATTTAAAAGATTATGAGACATGATAGCTTTTCTAGTCGGGAATAAACCAAGGTTTTTGTCAGCCTTGATGCCGAGGTGTAGGTTTTGGACTGCAGCCATATGAACCTCACCTTGCCACAATTACAAAAGAGTTAAAGCCTTGTAACAAAATCAGCTGATTGATGAAAAAGGATATGCAAAACTTTTGCTTCCCGTAATAGAAACAGGGGAAGTTTTACAGCAAACTTCCAATAAAGCGGAGTAGTGGGTGGGTTAACTGTCATCCACAGGGTTCCTGCTGTCAGTATGTATATAAGAGGAAACAACAGTGATGACGCCAGACGCTGAATTGACAAAAAGGAAAAGTAGGTTTTGTTTGACTCTGGAGCTTTGTCTGCGAGTAACAGTGCGTCTCTCTACTCTCTACACATTTATACTTCTCTGTCTGAAGGAAAAGACCTTGGTAAGTTTGGTTAGGAGTTTGTCTGAAGAGGTCTGGAGCAAAGTCTGTGTTGATTGCCTCATCTCTTTGTTCATCACAGTTGTGTTATACACAGCTGACCTGCTGATCTGTGGTGCAAGATGTCTCAAAGGAAGATGCTGCAAATCTCTACTGGAGCTCTGGTTCTTCTCCTACCCTGGTTTGGTGGACTGGTCATCGGAGAGATCAGCCAAGACTTCTCCCAGTGTCTTAATTTCTTTTACAATGAAACTCCACCACAGGGTATTGATGTAGCTGGATATGTTCCAATATGCCAGCGCCACAAAAACCAGTACCATTTTGCCAGTTTGTATCACCGGCAGCATCGCGCACCTTTATACTCCGCGTACATACTCAGCCCTGCAGATGGTAAACGACCCAATTCCACTTGGATGTATGAACCACAGGTGAGTAACACAGTGTGGTGCAACAACTCTGTTGAATTAGACTTTCAGAGATGATGTGTTTGGACATGATGAGATTATATTATGTAATTATACGGATTTATTGCGAAAAAACTAGTATCCTGACAAAGCTCTTCCTTGATTATGCAAATTCTACAATAGACAATATGAACCTGTTGTCCACTGAATTTACAGGTGTTTTTCCATCAGTGCATCATGGTCTAAATATAGAGTTAAGTGTGTTTAAGATACTCACAAGATTTCACAAAAACAACCTTTTATTTGTTTTAATTTCTACATTTTCATGCTGTCTTAATGAGCATTTGTGTTTACATGTTAAAGCAAAAAGAGAAGATGTAACAGGAAGTGTAATATAATTTAAGTGTTATTGTGCTCAATGTGGTGCATATAAAGTTTTTGCCTTTAGTTTCACACAGAAGCAGAAGCAGCTTCTCCCCAACTGTGAAAAGAAAAATGCTATCTCACATATTATTGTCATATTTTTGGGTGGGGTAACACTGATAAAATGTTGCAAAATACATTTGTGAATCTGTCACACACCCACTCACAAATGAATACAGTCCTCTTACCTTGAAAGTGATGTCTCCTTTCTTGGTTTATAAGTTGGCGTTTTCTCGTGCCAGCCCTGAGATGAAATCTTTTGCCGCCTCCATCGACCAGAATGTGATTGAGAGCCAGGCAGTGTTTAAGGACTACAAGAACTCCAACTACACCAAAGGCCATCTCAATCCCAGCATGCATCAGAAGACAAAAGAAGACCGTGAAGCCACCTTCACCCTGACGAACATTGTCCCTCAGCGGAAAGGCTCCAACTCTGGCCCCTGGAATTTACTAGAGAACCAAATGTTAAGAAAATTCAAGGCCTTCTGCAGAGGGCCGATGTACGTGATCACCGGGGTCATGCCTTATGAGTCTGAAGCTCGCTGGATCAATAATAGGGTGTCGGTCCCTGAGTACATGTGGTCTGCGTACTGCTGCCCATCTTATAATGACACCCTTCCTGAGTCTTTGCAGCCATTTTTCCCCACATATGCAGCAGTGGGGAGAAATGATTGCAACAGTGGAGAGGAGATTGTACCAGTTAATGCTAAGGCAAAGGCTTCTGTTCGGGGCTATGATGTGAGGAAGATGTCTTTAAAGACCCTGGAGGGGTACCTGGCACAAAGGCTGGCCATGCCCATCAGTCTGTTTGATGGACAGTGTCAGTAAAAAAGACCAGAGCTTTTGATTCTTATTGAAATCCAGGTTTAACATTTGCCCTGTCTGACCAGATTCAAATAGCCTTGAGTCTTTCCCCCCATTCCTAATAAACTCCCCTCTTTGTAATACTGAATGAGTGTTTGATCACCCAAACATGATATTGTCTCATGATGGTTTGAAATATTTTTTTTCTGATGATGATGGTTTTGTAAAATAAACTGTTCCCCCTATTTTCAGTGTCATCTTCTTACATGTTCATTAATAATTTTCTAATAAAACAAGATTTAAATGGACAAAACAAACAAAACACCAAGTTGTCCATTAGAATTAAAAAAATAAGGTTAAAGAGGTTTTCTGTATTTTGGCACTTTCAAGCTGTCAAGTTAAAGAATGCTAAAATAATCTAATATATATATAGACTCTGGTAACTTCAATAAATAAAATGTTTGTTTAAATGTATCTCTTGCATACACTCTCTTCTCGTCATTCATTTTGTAACCCTTTCTTGGGAGGAAATAACAGAAGTGGTGGTTTGTGGGTGATAGATACTTCTCCACTTACTAGAGTCCGCACTGACAGTTTTTTAAGAAGAGCTGCAGGGAGGTTTTACAGTCTGGGGTTTGAAACACAGTTACACATTTATACTTCTCTGTCTGAAGGAAAAGACCTTGGTAAGTTTGGTTAGGAGTTTGTCTGAAGAGGTCTGGAGCAAAGTCTGTGTTGATTGCCTCATCTCTTTGTTCATCACAGTTGTGTTATACACAGCTGACCTGTTGATTTGTGGTGCAGGATGTCTCAGATGATGAAGATGCTGCAAATCTCTCTGAGAGCCCTGCTTCTTCTCCTACCCTGGTTTGGTGGACTGGTCATCGGAGAGATCAGCCAAGACTTCTCCCAGTGTCTTAATTTCTTCTACAAGGAAACTCCACCACAGGGTATCAGTGCAGGTGGATATGTTCCAATATGCCAGCGCTACAATAACCAGTACCACTTTGCCAGTTTGTATCACCGGCAGCATCGTGCACCTTTATACTCTGCGTACATACTCAATCGTGCAGATGGTAAACGGCCTGATGTCCCGTGGATGTATGAACCACAGGTGAGTAACACAGTGTGTTGCAACAACTCTGTTATATTCTGTAATTATACAGATGTATTAGGGGGAAAAACTAGTGTCCTAGTGTGACACAGGAAAAGTGAACACTGCATGATCTTATACAGCAGCAATTTCCTTTAACAGCACAGTGGGGCTGTGTCAGACATCACTTATATAATATATCATGATGTGGTAATGTACAAGGTAAAATTACAGGTGAGAAATGCTGAGCAAAGTAGAGCTGAGCACTTTTTGTTTACATGGAGATTCTGCAACACACTTTCTAGAGGTGTGCAGTGCAAATGTTCCTGTTCTACTACTGTGGTGTTATTGGGGAGTTAAGTGTGTCCATATTAATTGGATCTCATGGATAAACAAAAATGCTGCATTTGCATGAAGATCTAATTGCTTTTAGATGGTGGTGGGACAATAGATGTGACAGGAAGGAAGTGCTGCAGTTCCTGTTTGATACATTGGTGTTGTAGTCAATGCACAACCGTGTGCAAGTTTTTGCAATTACATTCAAGCAGAAGCGACCTCTGTCAAACTCTGTTGTCATTAACGTTATATATTCTAAGAAGAAAGTAGTATTTATGTTTAATTTTCTCTTTTCCAACAAGTTCTCTGAATCAGTCACACACCTATTTATGCAAGGGAGGCATGCAAACACTTCAAACAGTTCAACTCAACAATAAAGATGAATCGACAGCAAAACAGTCTATATACTCTAAAAAAGTTTTACCTACTCTTCTCTATGTCATTAAGCTGGTGTCTCACAGTGAAAGTCCAGATATGCAGCCTTTCCCAGCCCCAAAAAACATCTACAGGAAAGTGAAGGACAGTCAGGCTGTTCTTTGGGACTACAAGAAATCCGGCTACACCAGAGGCCATCTCAATCCCAGCATGCACCAGAGGACAATGGATGACCGTACGGCCACCTTCACCTTGACAAACATCGTCCCTCAGCGGGAAGGCTCCAATGGTTACACCTGGAATCAGCTGGAGAGAGAGGTGTTAGAAAGAAAGGCCTTCTGCAGAGGGCCGATGTATGTGATCACAGGGGTCATGCCTTATGAATCTGTAGCTCGCTGGATCAAGAAAAGGGTGTCTGTTCCTGAGTACATGTGGTCTGCGTACTGCTGCCCGTCTTACAAATCTAACCTTCCTGACTCTGTGCTACCATTCTTCCCCACGTATGCTGCAGTGGGGAGAAATGACCGCAACAGTGGAGAGGAGATTGTGCCGGTGAATCCCAATGCGAATGATGAGGAGTGGGGCTATGATGTCAGGCGCATGTCCCTGCAGGACCTGGAGGGGATCCTAAACACAAGGCTGAAAAAGCGTGTTAGTCTGTTTAAGGGACTCTGTACGAACCAAGAGTGACAAGCTTCAGTTCTGCACACAATTCTTCCATTATCACCAGAGCTCTTATTGGTGAGCAGTAGTCATTAAATACGGTATATCCCTTAATTCTTCATTACTGAATAAATATTTGACTGTCTTGGTTTAAGATGTTTGTCATATTTCAGAGGATGATCTTCCAAAAATCATGTTTAATGTCATCTTGTAACCTCACAATTATCCAATAAAACAAGATGAAAGTGCGAGGAGAGCTTTCTGATGAACAGACATGTTTATTTCTTATTAACATGACCAAAACACAAACATACAAAACACCTAGCTGTCAATTATATTGTTGGGGGTGGGTGGTGGTGGCGAGGGGGGTGGGGGGGACCAAGGCCATCAGTTTTAAACTGAGTAAATTATTGATAAAACACAAACATGTACATTTTATTGATCATCATAAATAAGTACAAGCTTTGTACAAATAAGAACACCTCCAGTTAAAATGGCTGATTTCATCTCTCCTCTTACAAAGAATTTCCCATCAACTTTGGACATTTGCCGTCTCTATTAACTCAAAAATGATCATCCACACATGTAGCTGCTTCTTGATCTAGAAGTCAGTCTAACTCATCATCCTGTCAGTGTTTGTAAGAAAGGTAACTCCAAATCACTGAGAATAACAGGAGCATCTACCAGTCACATTCATCACCTAAATTCTACCACACTCAATTAAAAAGTTGCTGATTCTTTCCAGTTCTATCAGAGATTTTGAAGTACAGGCTCTAAAAACACTGGTGGCTTTTCAGCTGCTCCACATCACTGAAACCCGTTCCACAGTTGGAGCACTGCAGCGTTGCCTTTTCACTGTTGTGTATGAGTTGGTGTCTTTTTAAGTACTCCACACGACTGAACCGTTTTCCGCACGCTTCGCACCCGTACGGGCGTTCACCGGTGTGGATCCGCTGGTGGCGTTCCAAGTTACCTAGACGACTGAAGCTGCGTCCACACTGCGGGCACCGGTGCGGCCTCTCGCCTGTGTGCACCAGATGATGGCGTTCCAGGGAGCGTGAGTGTGTAAAGCGCTTCCCGCAGATCTCGCAGCAGTGTGGCCGCTCGGCAGCACAGGCGCACTCGTGGTTCTTAAGTGCCCAGGAGTGGCTGAACGTGTTGCCACAGTGGGCACAAGGAAAAAGACCCTCCTCTTCTCCGCTGCCCTGTAAAATGGCGCCACCCAGTGGACAGGGGTGATCCTCCATCTCAGCCTCTGTGGTGAAGCCTCCTCCACACTGAGGGCAGAAGTGGAGCAGGTCTGCACCAGCCTCTTCTTCCCCTCCGCTCTCCCCGACACTCCCTGGAGCAGACAGGTGGGGCAAGTGATCTGACTCTCCCTGCTCCGACGCATCCTCTCCACTCATGACGGCAGCTGAGTCGCCCTCTCTCGACTTCTTCGACCAGCCCGACTTCAGCTCCGCTACCCCGAACATGGCAGCTCTCATACGGTCCTTCACGCGGGTTTGCCCTATCTGGTCTTCTCTCTGCAGGGTGGGTGGCTGAGGATCCAGCTCTTCATCTTGCTCCATTCCATCGAGACCAATGTACTTGGGGGCCAAGTTGATCTCGCTACCTGGCGCAACTTCTGAGCCGGGGCTGACAGGCTGGGAAGCCGTCATGGCACCCTGCTCACGGCCTCTTTCAGCCCTCAGTGCAGACTCCAAACCCCTAAGCTCGTCCATGGTCATGCCACCCTCTGATGGCTCTGTGGATCCCACTTCCCAGTCCTCCTCCTCTTCCTCCTCTCGCTCTCCTGGATGAAGGGTCGGAGGACGATCCGACAACTCTCCTGAGAAGACAGTGGGGGGAGGAAACGTGTGGAGGAGAGTGAGAGAGCTGACATAAGCAACCATTTTGACTTTATTTCAAACTATTGCTCTTTGAACATTTTACTAACTTTCCCTCCTTCAATCAGTGTGCCCTGGGCTTCTTACCTTCGCTTTGGGCTCTGGAGCCTGTGTGGAGGTTTTGGTTGGGCGGGTCCATCTTCAAAGCCTCCTTGATAAGCTTGAGAGAGGCAGGTTGATAGCCCTCTGTTTGAGAAAACTGCACAAAGAAACACAGAGGATTATAGACACAAGCAGGCCAAAGTGAATGAGAGCTTCTGGATAGATCAACATGAAGTAGTTTTTATGGTTCTAACTGTATGAATCGCAACAGCAATGGGTAGAAAATGTTCATTATCTCAAGAAGGACACTTGCTGGTTAGCTCAAAGTACAAAATTAGCTATTAGCTCTAACGATCTTGTCATAGCCGCTTCTTATGAAAGTACTGGAGGGTGACAGATAATTTTGCACAGAACCTGGTGAGGAAAAAACACTTTACTCCAAGGTGAAGACAGCTCACACTGTTCCTTTGTGTTCATGGCTGTTAAATGAATCGTTTGGCTCTACAGTCGATGCTTCTGTGATCAGTTTGACACGCAGTCAGATTTTCAGTATGCGACATGGTGACAGCTAATAAAAGGTGCAGACTGATGACTTTGAGTGGAAAATGCATCGTGTTATTACACTTTTCACAGAAGAAAATAATCAAACAGGTGCACAGAGTCTCTTTTTATGATCTTGTGTGGCTGATAAATAATACTTCAAAACCTGTGTTGTCACAGTGTCTTATGAGTTTTTGCACCAATGTAACACATCTGGCCTATTTACATTGTCTGGCATACTTTCAGGAGACAAGAAGGTTTTAATACATGCCTACTTTATTAATATACCATCCAGAGTGAGAGAGCTTCTCTGCCCCTAACTTGTGCAGGAATTTCATACTACATGTGCTCCTGTTACTTTCTTTATGCTAACAGCTTCTGTGCTTTTAAACTGTGCTACCTGTTGATAATTTGGGGACACTCACAGTTAATTTCTCACTATTTGTGGAGCTCCATTTGTGTATAGTGTCTGTATGCGTTATCATTGCTACTAGCTGCCGTTTTCTCACTGGAACTCCACGCTTTATGTTAGCCAGCCATAGATGAAAGACTGAGACAGATGTGTGTTAAAGGGGTTTGACAAGTATCAGAAACAGATTTACCCTAAAATTGTATTTTGACTGGTTTCCAGCAAGTTGCTTCATTTCTAAATAATGAAAATGTCCACATATAAGCTTTCATTACATTGTGGTGACATGTTTTCTACCCCTGTGCAGTGCATGTATCCTGGATTGTTTGTAAAGCAAGATATGCAATTTTAAAAGGTAAATTGTATTGTGTTTTTTTTTTGTTTTGATCTTTTCTGTTAATTTACATGCAACCCTCATCACAGACACCATTACTTTACCTCAATAAAAGTGCATAACTAAAAGCTACATCATTTTCGTTTGGGGATTCTGTGGTTATAATTCTTAACAGCTATTTTATTAGCCAGCAGAATCACTTTGAAATGACTTGACAGGGAGACATTCTACATGCTCTGAATATTCAAATACGTAAGAAAAGTGAAGTGTGGATCTGTGCTCCTGCCACTTGGCCATGTGATGGAATAGCAAGCAGCTTTTCAACTCTGCCAGTAGTATTTCCACCTAAAAGCTTGCTGCTCTTGAGATGTGGAGAGCCCCACTCAAAGGGCCCATCGGGAAGCTAAATATCAAATCAATAGTGTTCCCTTTATCCACTCCATCTCTGCAGTGATTTGATGACTGAAGAACACAAGCTAAACTCTGTCTCGATGTGTTATCTCGCTCTTTTTCTGTCTGCGTTCTTTCTCATTCTATATGAAGCTGCTGAGTGATGCAGAGATGCTGTGCCACTTTCTCCTCCTACTCCTCCTACTCCTCCTCCGAGAAGCCTGTCTCCCTCACCTCCTCTTTGATGTTGGCCGTCTCCTCCCCCTCACCGCTGAGGCTGCCCTCCCCTTCATCGTCCTCCACCATCCCTCCCTCATCCTCTTCGCCCCCAGGGAACTGGATGAGGTACATCTCCCTGGCCTCCTTCCCCCCTCTTCCTCCTGCTCCTGCTACCATCCCCACAGCTCCTCCACTTCCTCCTCCCCCAGCGCAACCGCCGCCACCTCCTCCTTCCTCCCACACACCTCCAGGCCAGCCTTTGCCATAGGCTGCTGCCGGGCCCTTCTTTGACTTGCCTCCTGGGGAGAAGACAGGAAGATGAAGGAAGGGTGGGAGGGAGGAGAGAGAGGAAGGAGAAAGTGAGGTGAGGAGGGGGGTACAGGAGAGAGGAGAGACAGGAAGGAGAGAGAATGAAACATGAGTGGGAGCGAGGTAAGTGGGAGGAGATGATTGGAGGGCCAGGAGAGAGAGATGAAGGAGAAAAGAGGGTGGAGAAGTGGGAGTTGACGAAGAAGAGGAGGGGGGTTTTAGAGGCAGAGGGGTGAAGGAGTAGAGGGGAGGTTGGGGGAAGGGAGAAAGGAAGAGGAGCATGGTGAGAAGGAGGAGGAGGAGGAGTGAGCATGATGAATGAGTGAGGAGAGAGGGGGCGTAGAATGACAGACGAGAGGGAGCGAAGGAGAGAAAAACACGTGACGGGGAGGAGAAGAGAGAGAGAGACAGGCAGGGAAGAGAGGGAGAAGTGGAGTTGGAAGGGGCCGCAGGGGAGAGAGGAGGAGGAGGAAAGGGAGCACATGTTGGAGGAGGCAGAAGAGTGGGGGGGTGACGAGGTGGAAAGAGGAGAGAGAGAGAGAAAGAGAGAGAGAGAGAGAGAGAGAGAGAGAGAGAGAGAGAGAGAGAGAGAGGAGAAGTGGAAGTGGAGAGGGAGTGTGTAATTATAGTGGCAGTGGAGAGGAGCGGGAGAGGAGTGGAGGAGGTGGGGAAAGGGGGAGGAGAGGAAGGGGAGTGTGTGTGTGTGTGTGTGTGCAACGTGATGAAGGAGAGAACAGAGCAGGAGAATTGTATTGGAGGAGGTGGGGGCAGGGAGAGAGGCAGGGAGGAGGAGAGGGCGTGAAGGAGAGAGGAGCGGGAAGGGGAGGAGGTGGAGTTGGAGAGAGATAGAGAGAAGTGGAGTGAGAGGAGCAAAGCAGGGAGGGAGGGAGGGAGAGAGGGAGGGAGACAGTGTGCAAAAGCACAGAGGAGTGGGAGGGACAGAATGCAGTGGAGAGAGAGAGAGAGGAGAGGAGAGGGGGAGGTGAAGGACAGAGGGAGCGAACATGAAGAGGAGGCGGAGGAGGAAGGGAGGAGGAGGGAGGGAGGGAGGGAGGGGAGAGGGAGAGATCAGCTCTTGCCAGATGGTTTCCAACAAAACAAGTGCGTCTTCACATAAGCCCTGACTACACAGCAAGAACCCAATTTCTCACATCAAGAAATGTATTTAAACAAGGTGCCACTTCATTCTAATGTGACACCAACTAAATGTGACATGAACCCCCTTGTTTGGGGGCAAAGGCCATCAGAAATACTTACGGGTCCCCATAACTTTTCGTTTCTTCCTCCCTCCGGCCCCTTCCTCCGCCGCTGCCAGGCCAGCGTTGCGGCGGTGGGAAGCCCAGCCCAGCCCGTACACTCGCTCGGTCCTCAGCTTGCCCTCAGTGAGCCTCAGTCGCAGTTTGAGAGCTTCGTTCTCCTTCCTGTTGAGGGACAGCTCCACCAGGTAGTCGTTCACCGTCTCCTGGAAGAGTTTGGTGATCTCACACACCGAGGCTCGGATCAGACTGTCCATGACAGCCGTCAGATGGGTCTCAAACGTGCTCACCGATTCCTCCATCATCCTGGCCACAGGTTCGACCTGATCACGGATCAATAACAGTATATCAGAACCATGAATACATTTAACCCACTGAGATCACAAAAGTTTCTCATTGTCTTATCGATTTGATAGCCAAATGTAGTCATTGTTATCAATGTTACAGGAATAAGGTTACTTTATTTATCACTACTAGCTATCTCTGTTGTCATTTAGTTAAATACTGTAGCGTAATCAGTTCGTTCAAGAAGTACAAAGGCGCTATTGTAGTTTGGTATTTACTAAAATCAAGATCTGCTAATGAACTTGTACTAGTGGTCGACATACAATAATACTGAAGTAGAAGAGGAGCAGTAGCCTCTCCGTAACGTTGGAAAGTGATCGTGTTAGCAGCCTGGCTAATTTAGCTTTCCATATACGCACCGTTTGTTGGATGAAACCAGGAGGAGTAGGCGTGAAGCGGCGACACACCGTGTGATTTCACGGATCAGAGATAATGTTGGTCGGTAGTCGTAAGATCAGAGACACGGCGACAAAGGAAAGTGCCATCCAACTTCTCCCCTCTCTCTCCCTCTCTGCCTCTGTTTCCTCCTCGCCTCCTTCAGCTCTGCTTACTGATGCTTGAGCAAACTGCGCATGCCCAGTACCGTAATTACCCTACACTGAAGAGCAGCCGCACCCAAGAAAGCAACGCTCCGGATTATTTCACACATCACTTTCTATTTTTGTGTGACTTCAACAGCTGAGGTGATTGCTGTTTTTATTTTTATTTTGTTGTAATCATTTTTTTTTTAAATTAAGCGTATACAAAACGTAATGAAACACTTAGAGAAGACAACGTATTACAGTAAATCAATGAGAAAAAAAACAGAAAAACAGTAAACAGTGAAGGCGCACCATGTATCAACATGGTATAGCCATAGACTGTATATGGATATAGCACATGTTCCTATAAAAAAACACAACAAAAAATAGATTGTGGGAATATTTACTAATTTCTTTAAAAACGCCATCAAATTACACCAAACTTCATAAAACTTTCACTTCCTAAATCACTATTTAAAAAAAAAAGAAAAAAGATATAATACCAGAAAAATATCTATCTCCCACCTGGTTGGCGTTTTAACCTCCAGGACGGAGGGGGGCGCTGTGGTTGCTTTACCCCTGAGAGAGGAAGATAAGTATTTGCATCATTACTCCGCCTGCAGACGGGTTTGTGTGAGGTGCAGGAAGAAAGAGAGCACTGCAAAAAGCAATCATGCCGATGTTTGTAGTGAACACCAACGTGGCCAAAAGCGACGTGCCGGCGGCTCTGCTGTCTGAGGCCACTGAGGAGCTGGCCAAAGCGATGGGCAAACCTGCACAGGTAGGTCAGGGGTACGCTGCTTATCCCTGCATGAACTGCGCTCACCTGGGTCTCACTGTGAAACTCTATCCACTTTGATTATCACCTCTATGAATCATCTTGATAAACTTCACATCTCTGTTGAGTGTAGACCAGCACCTGAAGCCTGATTTCGTATGTAACTGCAGCTAACTGTGAATACTTACCAATCGTGTGCAGTGCAAACACACCAGTGACTGCACTGAGTCAGCATGGGTAGATGATTGATCAGTGGAGTCAGTTCTCTAAACTCACAAGTTTAAAGCAAATCTATCATAAACTGAGATGCTTCTTCTTCTTTTTTTTAGACACAGATCAACATCCTTTAAACACCCACAGGCCTATAGCTGTGATAATATGAATGTGCCATCTGTATGTGTGAACTTTATGCCAATTCATAACACATAGGCCTTGCTTTAACTAGCTTGTGCATAAAAATCTTTCAAACTTTATTCATGTACACCTTTCATACAGGCTAGTGTAGTTCAAAGTGCTTTACAGTTGATTGACAAGCTGATGAATTGGCAGAATAAGTGACAACATAAAGAAAAGGAATAAAAGCTGCAGTGGGTTAGTTTGGATTCATGACTTCAGTATTTCAAAAACTTCAGTACAGCTTAACAGTGATATGTAACATGCACTGTTTTTTTAATGTACCTAATGTTGTTGCCTGACATGAGTTTTGTGCATCTGTCATGTGATCACCAGTACATTGCTGTGCATATCAACGCTGAACAAATGATGATGTTTGGAGGAAAGGGAGACCCCTGTGCACTCTGCTCCCTCCACAGTATTGGCAAGATCAGCGGTGCCCACAACAAGCAATACTCTAAACTACTGTGCGGACTGCTCAACAAACACCTGAGCATCTCTGCTGACAGGTAGCTAACACACACAATACTGCACATGATTTGATAAGCTAAAGACGGTTACAGAAATATACTGACTCGGACACCCTTGTATCTCAGATACCTCGCTCACTGTTAATGTCCAATCTCATTAACCTATTTTTGTGTCTATTTCAGGATTTATATTAACTACGTAGACATGGACGCCGCCAATGTGGGCTGGAACAACACCACATTTGGCTGAGATGGAGTTCAACAAACTGAAACAGGAGCTCATTCCAGTAGTTTCCAACATGAATGAACATAGTTTTAACATAGCAGAATGGAGAAGCAAAGACACCTGGTAATACGCCGTCAACATACTGTTCAACTGTCTTAAATGCACTTATCTAGACCCTTAAGCTTTGCACTGATCTTTTCCCGTTACAATAAAGCAAACCTTGTAGAACATAAATTAATCTCTGTTTTCCTTCATTGTCTATGCTCACAAAGACACACTTAGTTTTTGCCATTAGATTTAAACCTGGAAAATACCCAGTGAGGGGAAAAAAAATCTTTTTCACTGCAGACAAGCACAGGTCTGATTAATAATATAAATAGTCACTTTTCACAGCAGACATTTTGACTTGTAGAAAGTAAGACTGTAGCAGGTAAAGGTGTAAGCTTTGACAGTATCACCTCCTTGGAGCTTATAAACCTTTCGAACAGATGTTTAAAATAAGCTAAAGTGATAAAATGGACAAATATCAGACAAGAAAAAGGTGACTTTTGGCCCCACTTTTACAGTTTGAAATTGGATGCAACGAGAAAATGACAGCCCAGTGAATGTTACATTGAAGCACTCAGTTGAAGAAATTGTTCATACCAAGTTAAAGGCAGCTGTTAATTATCTACTGTACTGTCTGCTTGAGACTATGTCCCAAGTTAAAGTCTGTTGACCTTTGCCTGACCACAGTGAGCCAAGTGTGCTGATATTGTGAAACTAAGATTTGTCAGGTGCATTGTTGACATAGTGGGAACTGTTCATATAATATTCAGATTTATTTGCCTCATTGATTTTTTCTGACTGATGGGACGAAATCATTTTGTTCTTCAGTGCACATATGATATACATGTTATACTTCTCTCCGTCCTATATCGTACAGTTTGTGTACAGGCATGTACACATGAATATGTTTATGTACATTAATGCTTACTGTAGTGATGGAATAATAAGCAATATAACAACATATCTTGATAAAACTGTTTTAGTTCAATTCTCACTAGAAAATGACCATAATGTTATAGAACACACTTGTACTTTTATCATGGCTGAAGATGGAAAAAGCTATATTTCAGTGGCAGAGAGAGAAAAACACACATGAATTAGGGTATTGTGTTGTTGAAAAAAAAAGTGCCACATTGGACCTGAAGAGAAAACATGTGCATTGTAAATTATGTCTGTTAATGAAGTTCTGTTACTAAAATAAGACCAGGCATCAGGCCTGAATGATTTCACACCACGCTATGAAATCAATAACGAGCACTTTCCCCTCACTGCCACAAATTACACACTTGCACTAATATGACTTGTTAAAGTGGCTGCTAGAGGGAGCCTGGGTCTAATGCCCTTTTCAAATAGCAAATTAAAGCTTTTTTGGGGCTCCGATATATGCAGTATGTAACTGTAGGTATCTGTCATTTAGGAATATCTTTACCTATAATGATTTAGCTTAAAAATCCATGACAGAAGACACCAGTGCTCTTGTTACTGTGGCCCACAGTAGGCCTGCCAACCTCTGCCTTAACTGCGTAACATTTGCACCTATTTTTGTTTGCCGGTTTGTCTGCTTCTTTGTACATTGATACAAATGAAAAAAAGTGAACACACACTGCTTTTTAAAAAGAAATACTTCTTTCGCCCCTGATTAATGTGTTATTGTTTATGTATTATGTTTAGCTAACTTATTTTTATATTTAATTTAATTTATTTACCATTTCATATTTAAATGGATTGACATCTTGTTTTCCACACATTGGAATATTGAATTGTACAATAATGTCCATTACATGTCAAACAGCTGAGTGTATGTATGTTTATAATGTTCAATAAAGAGTGAAAGAAAAAGAAAGAAAAAAAAGAAAAGTCGCTTTCAGTCCAAAATGGTGGCGGTGTAGCTGTTGCGCGCTGACGTTGCTATGGGACGACCAATAAGCTTTCACTTCTCACACGTCAGGCAATCAGAGGCAGATGGGGGGCGGGAAAAAAAGCCCTTCTGCTTTCCGTCTCTGTCGGAAATCTGAGTAAAAATGGTTAAAACCTTAGTTAACGATGCCTCATGAGAAACACATGCCATTGACATATATCGTTGTCAGCTTGTGTGGCGGTTTACATTTTACACAGCAGCATGTTCATCGGTTAAAAATGGAGTTGTCGTCTCTGTCGTAGCAATTACTGGCGTTTCTTCTGCTAAGCGGTCAGTATTTTCTTGCCCGTCATAGTAACATGATCAGCCTTTAACTTCAGCTTTGCAGTTTTTAGTCATTATGAAGCTCCTGGTGTGTAAAGTTCACTTTTGTTCCGCTGTTCGTACATCTTTAGCTGATCCATTTAAGTCAAATATTCAGATTCATACATTAGCTAACGATTATGTGATTTTGAAATGAACTTGTTAACCCGAGGGCCAACATTACCATGGAAGATCATTCCTGATTTTTCTCTCGTTAAAGCTGTGAAACGCTCATTGCTGAATGTGTGTCTGCATCTCAAGTTAAAACACTGTGGTCCTCATTCACATGATTGGAACTGTTTCAACTCTACCGGGGTTTCACATACTCCCACCCCCCCCACATCACTTTATTTATAGAAAGCGTCACTTATAACATGTGTGACATTAGTACAGTAACAGAGAACAATAATGAAATAAAGGTAAGAGGACATTTCAGTTAGTTGATACAGTTATCATAAGACAACGATTTAAAAGAAGTAATGACAGAAAATAGGCAAAATATTTAATTCATTCATTCATTTCCTAATAAAATTTCGGAGCATACTTACTCATTTATTATTGATTTATTAGTTGGATAGACAAAATAATAACATTTTGAAAGGTTCAAATGATGGGCAAGACCTTAACAAGTCAGATTTATGTATGTGAAAGTTCCCATTAACAGTCTCCCAGTTGACTTGGATTTTGACTCCTATTTCAGCAAACATGCGACCTACCAAAAAGACCTTATTTAAAGAAACTTATAAAGTTGATTCTTATATTTCGTCGACGCCCTACATGATAAAGTGGCCATTGAGTGAAATACCCAGCAACCACTTAGGGTGATGGGTAGCTGTCACTAATCTGGTCTCTTATCTCTCTTTTTAGGGGTGAGTGGCTTTTTGAAAAGGACCAGAGCAGCATTACACAAGACTTCCCAAGGGAGGACATCTGTAAACAGTTGCCTTCAAAGATGGCAGACTATCGGATGAGAGCTTTCAGGGCCCAGCTTGCTATGGACTCAGTCCTGAGGACAGCAATGATAGAGATAGCGAAGATCTTTGAGAGCAGTCTACACAATCATCAAATGGAGATGGCACAGAAACGAGAAGAGATGGCTCAACTTAAACTGAAGTTACAAATAGCAGAGCTCAAGTTGAAAGAAAGTCAGAATGACGCTGACAGAAGAGCGGAGAAGGATCAAATTCAGATTGATGAAACGCAAAGAGAGCCTGAAGACACCCCCAGGCAAACGTCTCATTTTCCTGAGATTGATTTTGAAGGTATAGTGTTCAAATGATGAAAATAACTTGTGTTTTCTACTGTGAAAGACATTTTTCTCAATAAATATAGTCACTGTTTTTAGACTTCAGTGTCAAAGTGAAAACTAATATTTACACAGTACAAATACATACATTACACAAAATAACAGATTGCACTTGTACACCTACAGCATCACTGTAACTAACTTTATCATATGATTATATATTATTATTTGAAAAGCAGAGATGTCCCAAAGTGCTTCACAGAGGAAATCGAGCATAAACATACAGACATAAAACAATGAATGGAGAATAGAAATATTGCACAAAGGAAAGGCTTAACAAATAGGTCTTGAGCTTTTTATTTTTATTCTGTTGTGGCCAGGTGTTTTGTAGTGCATCAAAAGTTGAAGATCACTTGTGTTTTTGTGTTCTTGTGCAGTACCTGACGACTGGTGTGCTCCTCTGGGCAGCGAGAACTTGACAAAGCAGCATGATAACGTGTGTCCCAGCGTTAGACTGCGGCGGCTGTCTATTCCACTGTGGCACGTTCCAATCATCAAGAAGGAGGTATGTGACTGAGTGGGGGAGTTTGGATGTTGTGGCATTAGAGTAGTGCAGTATTACAGGAGGTTCAGAGGGAGGGGAGCAGTGGTATGCATAGAACGGGATAACTGCTGAGAAGGGCAGTTGCACATTTGATAACCCACCACTGAAAGCCACGTGCTTTGTTTTAATGAATGGATCAAATATAGCACATCCTTAATTAGTATAATGGAAACATTATATGGCACTGTGGATATGTCTATTATGTCAGATTTTGACAAAAACTCCAACCCCATGTCAATAATTTCTACAAAGCATTGAGCATATCCACTCAAAGATTTCTTGATATCCTGCTAACTTATGAAATCAAGTGAAACTATCACTCATGTCCATTTTTTGATAACAATTTTATCTAAAACTGCCTGGGGATCAGATAGGTGTTAATGTATTTGTCATAATTTCAGACCAACACAGGAAGTCAATTAGACCTTTAAAACATAAACTTTCCATGGGGTGAAAAAATCTCTTAAGAAGGTTGGGGGTATTTGGCTGATGTGTAGAGTCTCAGGTACAATGGTTTGCAAGAACTGGCTGAAGCACTGAATTTACAAAATATATTCTGTATACAGTATATTGTGTAGGGTGTTCAAAAAGTGTAGCGAGATCCACTTTGTCACATTAAGGCAAAATGATTGAAAGTGTCAGAACATTCAGAGAGTTCATCTCCATAATTGCTGCGTATGCTGACACAGCCTTGCATGAAACAGTTTTTTGTACTTTGTATTGCTGATCACTGCAGATAACCAGTAACATTTGTTTTTTAGGTCAACCATGTCAACCATGACAGAGACTCCCACCGGCCAACAGAGGCAGGCAGGAAATCCAAGAGAAGTTGGTTAAATTCTTAATTTCATTTGTTATTTTGTACTTTCAGAACGAGGAATGCATTTCCTTTTCTCACATCCACATTCACATTCCCATATATACACACACTTATTTTAGGATTTCAAGTAAGAATCCCGGCTTTGTCAACTTGTCCAAGGCTGGATTATAGGTTTCTAACACCCATTGTATTCGGGTCATAATTGATAAGCCAGAGATGCATATTTAAAAACCTATTAACTATTTGTATTATGATTATTGGCATGGCTTGCTACCAGGTGGGATACGTTTTTATATTTTAGTAAACTGACTGAACTTCAAATGAAATCCTAGTAATGTATTATTGAACTAAATGTGGCTTTTTTAATGTCACCTGTCTTTTTTCTCAAGGTTAGAGTTTAATTTTTTTGTGATATTTTTCTCCCACAGTTTCCTCATTGAATGAGAGCAAAAAACACACTCAGGACAAAAGCCCACCAGGAAGAACCCAACGTCCACCAGTAAGAAGTGACATGAAACAATTGCTCCAAGAGATCAAACAGGAATATACTGGCCCAGCAGTCAACACAGGTCAAAGAAGAAGAGGGCGAAGTTTAACAGGAAAACAGCCAGAAAATGTTACAAAGCGCAAAAGTGAGGGGAGAAAAAACGCAGCACCTGAGCCTGTGTCTAAACAAAAAGGGATGGTGGGAAACGGTGGAAAATGGTACTCATGCAAGTTTTGTCATAAGGAATTCGATACAGAGGTCAGCCGAAATGTACATGTACAATCACACAAAAGATGCCGGGGATGCCAAAAGTTGTTCCCTTTTCCGAGCGGTCTTGTGTATCATAAAAAATCTTGCCAAAAACTCAAGAAACTTTTGCCAAAAGGATCTGAGTCATGTGACAAAGAAAAACTGTCCATGCCGAGCAAAAAACAGTATATCCTTAAAAAGGAACACACGCCTTCATCTGACAACTGCAGTGAGTCCGCAAGAAAGCACAAAGACCAAATGAAATCCAAAGGAGACCTTGGATGGACCAGGCCTTTAGAGGAGCTTGAAGATAACGGAGAGGGTTTGATTTTTCCCAAAAAAGATGCAAGCAGCACAGCCAACTTTAACAATGTACAGAGAGAACACAGTTCAGACACAATTCCCAGATGGCAAACAATGGGCACATGGGGCCCTGATGGTTACAGCTGCTTAAGGTGTCGGAAACTCGTGAAAAAAAAAAGCCTGTTGATTGAACACTTTCACATCCACACAGGAGAGAAACCCATCAAATGTGAGAAGTGCCCTAAAAGATTTCGTACCCGTTCACAGCTATACAAGCATAGAAAAAGATGTCGTTTTCCTCTGAGAAATATCCTGTGTCAGCAGTGTGGGAAGAATTTCCCCACACAAAGAGAGTTAAATAGGCATTTGATTCATTTTCACAGTGACTGGCCTCATGTCTGCCAGGACTGTGGGAAAGGCTTCCTCATTGAGGGACGCCTGAAGAATCATATTGAGCGTTTCCACACATAAACTTGTGTGGTGCGGTTAACATCTAAAAACTTCTGATTGATGGGTTTTTCCTGTATTTACGACTGAATGCGTCTGAAATACGTCTTCCATTGTTTAAAATCGTCATTTAAATCTAAAGTAAGAGCCATGAGTGTCAGTGTCAGACCATCAGTGTGTCTGTCTATGTACAGAGGGATCCAGTCCACCACAGAATACTCTTGTTATGTCATGATCACCATTATTAAAGTTTTACCCGGACATTTCCTTGACAATATTAAGGATCTTTTCACAAATTGGATGAAAAACATGCTTACAGAGAGAAGGATAAAACCTTTTACAATAGATATGACACATATTGTGATAAACTAATATTTTTCTAAGAAAATTGTATGAAGAAAGCTTTGTTAGAAAAAAGTAACATGATGGGAATGTGTTACTATGTGAAATACCTGGCAAATCGAGGGTTTTCGTCATATTCAAGACTTAGTTTATTTTAATTTTCTTGCGTGCCTGTGTACTTAAACAAAATGCTGCTCCTTTCAGCCCACAGCAGTGCGACGACAACAGAAAGGATAGATTTATATCTTAAAAATTCCCTTAAAAATTATAGAAACATAAAGTTACCAGCACAGCACATTAAAGTTATGCAATAACTATGTAAATCTGAGATTGCCTTAAAACAAACCTGCTCTTTGAACACTATATTGGCCTAAAAAAAACCCCAAAGAATAGCTACCTCGGTAAAAAGTGTATAGCAAAATCTCTACCAGTTGAAAGTCTTTGCTGCCTTGTGCTATCACCAAACCCTATTTTTGTATTCAAGGAATGTAAATGTTCAGTTGCTGTTTGGTATCAGTTCTACAAGATTTAGCAAGTGAGTTGAGAAACTTGCTCAAATAATCTTTAGGTCAACTCTGGAGATATTGGCTGTATTTAATGGACAAAATGTATCCTGTAATCTACTGTTAGTTGAAGGATATGTGAACATTTTATTTTTGACTTATTGCATTCAAAGTTATATTATATCATTTGATGCCTGAGTTCTTAAACAAAGGTGAAAACCCTGTATAACAGTTTCTTAAACTGTTACAAAATTTGTAACAGTTTAATTTGTTAAACTGTTAATTTGTTACAGCAATGTTCAGTTGCAGTTTGGTATCAGTTCTACAACATTTAGCAAGTGAGTTGAGAAACTTGCTCAAATAATCTTTAGATCAACTCTGGAGATATTGGCTGTATTTGTTGGACAAAATGTATCCTGTAATCTACTGTTAGTTGAAGGATATGTGAAAATTTTATTTTTGACTTATTGCATTCAAAGTTATATCATTTGATGCCTGAGTTCTTAAACAAAGGTGAAAATACTGTATAACCGTTTCTTAAACTGTTACCAACTTTGTATGGGTCATGTTGTTTTTCATTGATCCACATGCACATGATGGAAAATTTACTATCGTTGTTAATTTTTCATTGGAAAAAGTGTCCTTGGTGTTGCCAGATTGTTGCCTCAATAAAATCCACATTTTACACTGTATTTCCTGTAGTTATTTAATCCCAGCAATGTGTAATATTGTAGTGTCACCTACTTACTTAAAATGTAAGAGATGGGCAGTGTTGTGGAGTAATTAGTTACATGTAATGGCGTTATGTTATTTAATTACAAAGTAAATATAATTAAATTACAGTTAGTTATGAAAATGTTGATGGTTACAAAGGGGGTTACATCTGAAGTCATACCATTAAGATTTTGCTCAGGAGGAGGGCTTCCCCCTCATTTAAAAAAAAAAATTAACATGTTAGTGAATACATATATTGCTGTTTTTAATGATTTGAAAACAATATTTCTTATATTTTGTTTATAAATCATGACGTAGAATTATTTGGAGAACACATGGGCTTACATGGTGTCACAGCACCAATTAAGCCCATGCCAGACTTTTGACTCTTTTGACAAAATATCTTTATTTTATATTCTAACATATACATGAACTAGTGAATACATTTTCAAATGAGATCAATCTTTGTTAGAAATGATCTCCCTTATAAATCATGTCAGTATCCATGAAAAACACCTGAACTTAGATTTTGGTGGACTTAATGGGTACACTTACCCCAATTATATAAGTAATCCAAAAGTAATCAAATGTAATAAGTTACATTACTTTAATTAAGTAATTGAAGTATTATTATTATTGTAGTATTTACATTACTGATTACATTTTAAACAGAGTAACTAGTACCCTATTACATTTCCAAAGTAACTTTTCCAAACCTGGAGACTGGTTGGGATTCCTCATTCTGCAGCACCCTCCGTCGTGTTCTCGCGAGATTTCCTATGATGGTCACATCGCGGATACCAACCTGCTAGCTGGCCGACGACTCTCCGCATCCCTGAGTGTGATTTCACATGCGTACGGAGTGTTTCCTTGGATTTGATGAAAGCCAATAATGACACATGCCCATCGACTGTGAGAGGCCGTTGCTGATTTGCGGTCTTTGGCTGTCTTTTAAAGCATTTACAGTCATCTTTAGTACGAGCTGCAGCGGGTCAGTGCAGGTTACGCTTCGTTGGCTCCCTTGTTTACACGTTAGCCAGAGGTAGCTAGCACTCACCGAAACACTGACATTATGGCTGTTTTTTGTTGCTAGCTATAAGTTAATTGTGTTTATATTGTTGTAATATGCAAACTGAGTCTCTGCATTGAACTGCATAGCTTGTCATCACTGTATGTAACAGTAGCCAAACCTTACAAGATAGAGCACATTAACACCTTAACCTCAGTGAGATCGTTTGAAAAAAACACCTCACAGGTTAATTATCAATAGTTATTCAGTCATACGGTGTGTCACAGTTAAATGGCGTAGCTGCTTAGCATGGCAAAATCTGATGGCAGTTCACGGATGCCAGAGCAGAGGAGTGTATAGTGGTAACAGCCACATCGTGCCTCAGCTGCCTCTGGTGGCCAATCATCGAAGAAAACTGCGGTGTCAATCAGTAGTTGACATTAAAACATCGTCCCTGGAACAAAGGGCAATGGAGTCTGTGAGGGGTGCTTTCCATGCTCAGCTGGCCACCGTCATGGACTCACTGCTGGCAGCCGCTGTGTGCGAGATCGCCAAGATCTTTGAGAGCAGCCTGTGTGAGCAGCAGGCGGAGCTGGCGCATAAAACACAGGAGATCTCCATCCTCCGAGGCAGGCTGGAGAAAGTGGAGAGGAGGCAAAGGGCGAAGGGTGGAGGGATCGAGGAAGGGGAGATGTCAACAGGAGACAGAGAGGACCGCTTGAGGCAGAAGACCCTGACAGGAGCAGGTAATGCAGCCGACTTGGTCTTTAACCTTGGTTACTGACTCTCTTTACATTGTTTATCGACATTAAATGTAAAGGATGATCTTGCATCCAAACCCATTTTTGTCCTCACTTATATTCACTGCAGAAGTAGCACTCAAGGCATTACTCAGACTGATCTATGCTTTTCTTGCACAGGAAAGGATGTGTCTCCTCATTTAGACCCAGCAGCAGGACTCAGTCACGGTCTAAGCGGGCTGAAAGAGGAGGGCACAGGCCAGGATGGAGCTTCAGTAAAACATGAGGTCAGACCCAGATCCACAAAATAAATGTTGGCTGTCCAATCAATGAAACATAAAACAGCTAGAATGTACTTACATTTGCACCATGCCCTGCCTGACCTGTTATTCTCCACAGCGTGCTGGATCACGACCTACCATGGAGTCTGTAGCAGTCCAAGCCCCAGAGGGAAGCCTTGTTGCTGAGCACCAGAGACAGATAGATCCTCTGTCTGCCACACAAGCCAAGGCCAAATGTAAGAAGTCAGCACATTCTTTGTTCAGCTGCTGTCTGTTTAGTTTTTTCAAAACTATAGTCTGATGACCTTGAAATTCCCCCCCCCTCAATTTGTCTCCAGTGTCTCATTGGGATCAAGGCAGTCGAAGTGCAGACCACCGAACCCTCCAGGATCAAGCTTCCACACCTTTTCTCTCCATCTCTCAGAGTGGACGCTGCTCCCCGAGGCCTGACCCAAGCCTAGCTCAGCCAGGAGAGTGGTTACCAGGGTTAGATGCTTCTAGAGGTGGGGTGCCTGGTTTGGAAAACTTGCAGGCAGATGGCACCAGCTGCTCTGGTCCAGCCAGCAGCAGCACCGGCACAGACACACCCTGCTTCCGACCTAGCTTTGGCTCTGACGAGACCAGCAATGAAGATGACGATAGCTCTTTCCCTTTCCTGGACCAGGAGCCTGAGAACCAGGGCTCCAATCAGAACTCAGTACAGGGTCAAAGGGAGGCTCAGCAGGATCAGCCACAGGCTCCTTCTGGTGAGTCACCATGGAGACCCAGAGAAGACAGGGGTGGAAGAGGCCCCATTAATCACACAAGGCGGATCGCAAACTTTGGCAGCAGAGACCCTCTCAGACCGCAGTCCAATTCACAGTCACTCACACTACGACATGCAAACACTCTCAGCCACCCGCCAGCTCCCAGCGGAGGGAACGGACGACCTTACACCTGTCCGTATTGCACCAAGTGTTTCACCTACCCCTCCCACCAGCGCAGACACCTTTTACGCCACACAGGAGTCAGACTGCATCCCTGTCAGTTCTGTGACAAGAGCTTCCTCACTCCCTCTGAGCTTACTGTTCACACTCGCACACACACAGGTGAGCGGCCTTTTGGCTGCACACAGTGCGGTAAACGTTTTGCCCGCAGCGGGAACTTGAGAGCCCACCAACGGGATGTTCACATGGGGAAGAGGCCCTTTGCTTGCACAGAGTGTGGGAAGAGGTTTGCCCACAGAGGGAACCTTAGGGTGCACAATCACAGAGTCCACCAAGGAGATCCCTACTACATGGATGATCAGCAGGAGCCAGACATCGGCCCTAATCCTATTTAAAGACATTTTGTTTAAATAATGGTCATGCACTTAATAAACCCAAGGAACTTGTTTCAGGGTTGGCTATTGTGTCCCACTGGACCCTATTACTGAATACTTTAAACAATTAGGAAGTATTTAATGTTTCCAGATTTGATGTAGGGAAAAAATAAAATGAATAAGCCTTAAATTTTATTTTATGCATCTGATAACAAAGTTCAGTTTAGTTCAGTCAATTAATTGTGTTTTCAGTTGTGAATCTGACAGATATTCAGGTAACATTTCACTGAATTGTAAATTAATACATATGATCACCCATAATTAAGAAACATTGGCTATTGTTGTAAAGAAAGTAACTTAAATCCAGGGTCTTTCAATGATATTCTTCCTTATCAGTGGAGTACCTTTTCATTACTTGAAGTAAAAGAACTACAAAATACTGTTTTTCATAAAGCCAATACAGAAAGCCTAGTTGGTATTAGATTTAGACATGTGGCATGCAGAGGTAGGATAGCACGTCTCTTCCTTCAAAATTGTGCTTATGTACCGCGCATCACCGCAAATGTTTATTTTGACTGTGTTGTAAAATGGAAACATGTAATTGAAATGAGATCATAACTGTGTCGCTAAAGAGGAACTGAGCTTTTATTTGACATCCCGTTTTTTGCCAAGTGAAATTAAAGAATATAGTCGTACAAACTATTTGTTCTCCTCAGCCTCAAACATGTGGTCTATCATTTTTTTACTACTCTGTGTCAGACACCAGGGGGCAGTGTTAACATACAGTAGAAAATAGTTTAGTGTTGTAGTGTTTAAGTGTTGCCCTCAGCATGTTTTCCTGTGTGTCCTATATTTTCTGATGTTTTTTGCCTGATGTATGCATTTGTGTCATCATGCCATAACTCTCATGGAGTCAGACTGTGAACATGTGCTTACAAGGCAAAAATCTGAATATGAGTATAGTGTATGTGTCCTCAAGATTTGGGTTACTGTGTCTACACAAAACATAATTCCTCTTCTGTAGTTTAGCTTGTATGTAAGTGATAGTGCATGTTTTACCAGTTCTATGATATTTGTACCTTTTCCTCAAGGCATGGCTAATATGTTGGTCAAGTCTAGGGATTTCTCAACTAATCGTAAGCCGTTTTCTGCAATTACTACCCCATTAGACGTGCAAACAAATAGTGTGAGCATGTGGGATGTGTGGAGGTTGAGAGGACATTTGTCCCTGTCTCTCACTCTCTCTTTCACACATTACAGCCTCAACTGCTGAGCGGAGCAAGCTGGGTGTGTGTATTCCCCAGGCTGCTGAGTCCTTGTTTTGATCATTGAAAGATTACATTCAGTGACCCCCTCCAGTGACCTCCCCTCCCCCCGAAGGTCACCTGTGTCTGTCTCTCCCTCTGGGTTTTTTAAATTTATTTTTTACACTCCCCGTCATGAAAATTCAACCATTTCAAAGGCCAACCCTAATACAGAAAAGAGTTTCATATATAAGGATTTATGAGTCAGATGAGGGCAACATGTGTTCGTGCTTCATTGTGTGAGTGATGGGAGAGGATTGACTTCCCACTGAGTACAGCTGCGGGCTCTTACAGACCTTTTAGGTCCTCATACTATGTAATTACTGTATTTATGTGTGGATGAAAGCTCCGGGTCAGATTGACACCAAAATCTATACACAGATTTGGGACTCTGAATAGGTATGCGTGTATTTTTTCATAGGCAGAGGTCACATAGGCTTTGCAGTGTTTTCTGTTTTTTATATATGGCTATGTGTAATGTCCTTTCTGCTCTAAGCAGCTTATCCCTGGGGTGAAAGGCAACGAATGAATAGTTGACCAGGCTGAAAGGACTCTGAGGGTTTTAAAAGTGTGTGATAAAAGCATTGCAAGGCAGTGCATAAAGGTGGGATGTATACAGATTTGATCAAAGCAACCCACAAACCTGTGTGTTGTGCCCTTGTTTTGCCTTCAGGCTGTTGGTAAGAGATACAATCATTTGACCCTAATGGGCCAAGTCTAATGGCTCCTCAGTCCATTCTTCCAGTGATTTGATTTGGTATGAGTTATCATATAATAGTAACGATATCCCTGTCAGGAAAGCATATCCTACTCTGTATTTATCACCAAGCGATAGTGTTATCATACTATGTTGCAGGAGGCTATAATGTCCTTTCTCTTTACCTTTTATGTCACCATGTCTCCATTTATTCCCTGCCCCTCAGGCTGCTGCTTTAATTTTCCAGCAACTAAAAAAAAAAAAAATAACACTCTCAACCTCCTGCCACTTTCCTGCCCTTGGCCTAAAGAGTCATTCCATCACCATCCTATAATCCTCCAGGAGTAAAATGATCCCCCTGACACCCATTTACTGCACCCCGTACCCCCTCCCCTCCCAAAACATTTCATATAGGAGTAAAAAGAGAGGAAGTATTTACCCCCACTCCCTGTGGGAATGTGTGTATGTAAGGAATCAGTCAAATTACACACTCAGATGTATTAGATGTGTTTGCTTACACCTCTCTGTCTTTATATTTTCCAGTTTTAATCATACTTGTGTGTTTTCACGCATGTTATGGTTGTGTTTACTTGTGTACACACTTTCTGTCGAGTATGTGTGTGGGTATGACTTAAGTCACTTTCAGGGACACACACTAAACTTAAGACGACTTGATTTTCGATTGGCTTGTGCAACTGGGGACAAAAGCCATGTCCTCAATTGGTAGGACACTGATTTTTGGGTCTGTGGTTAAGGTTAGAGTAAGGGTTTCGTTTAGTTTTGGTTAGTGTAAATCTCCAGGAAATTAACTAACGTCTATGCAAATATCCCAAAAGTGACTTAAGCAAACCTGTGTGTGTGTGTGTGTGTGTGTGTGTGTGTGTGTGTGTGTGTGTGTGTGTGTGTGTGTCTCTCATGAGCCTCTGTGAGCACGGGTGCTAAGGGGTTTAGCGTTGCCCCAAGGCTGCCCATAATCTACCCAGTCCCACCACTCCCCAGGCGCTGTGGTTTCATGTGAGTTGCCATTACTGTAGTGAAACCCCCCTTTAGGGGATTATAGTGCTGTCCCTCGCTCAAGGCATTGAGTTGATCCATCGTCTGCTGACTGTATTTAAGCACTCACTTAATGTGCTAATAGTGTTAGACTGAGGAGATGCTACAGAGCTTTTAACTTTCATCTTGTAAAGCCCTTTGTCTGCTGGAAATGCTGATTTCATGGCTCCTGGGTTTAAATCCATTGGTAATCAGTCTCAATCACAAAATATTATTTGAGCTTTAGGGTGTAGATATGTGACAAGGGGCTTAAAAAAAAAATCAAAGACACTGATTGGATCGCCTCACTGTTATGTTGGATGTATTTATGATGCCCACAGTTGACTTCAGGGATGGTTTTCATGTGTGTGAATCCTATGCAGTCGAGAGCAATTACTGGCTTGGATCTCCTCCAGGCAGCTGTGTTGCACTTGTGCTTTTCCCTCCCCGAATTTCTCTTCAAATTTTTGGGGGTCACAGAGCGTGATGGAGGGATGGAGTGGGAGTACATTATCTTTGTCTGTCAGAGTTCCTGGGTTTTCCAACTGTGTGAGTGTCTGCACAAACGAGTGTGTGTTCTCCATAGGCTGCTCTTGGGTTGCTAAGCAACCGTGTGTCTGCACAGTGGAGTGGGGGTGGGAAGCGAGAGAAGCACCGGGTCAACACAGACAGTCGCACAAGCATCGCTGCGTTTGATTGGACACAAGGGTGCTCCTGATGAATGATGCTGATCATTATCATGTTGGCTGGGTGTAGTGAGGTCTTAAAGTCCACTCTCTCCCTCTAAAGTCCATTTATCTGTATGGAAAACTGTGTGTGAGATTCAGTCTCTCCTGTGCAAAGATGATTATTTTATAAGTAAAGTTCAGTAATAAACAGGCGTTAGAAATATTTACAGAATCCTTGTGTTCATGGGGAGCTTTTGACGCTATCTGCTCTTTTACATAATTATGACCTGTGAACTAAACCTGAGTCATCAGTGATTCAGCAGATCAGCTGTGAATCCCCACTTTTTAAATTTCATTTGGACTCTTTTTTGTTGTTGTTGTTGTTTTTAAAGCATGTCTGGTTTAAAGTCTAAATAAATCAGCTTAGATTGAGAGGTCTGTGGTGACGCACAACTACATTTTTCTAATAAAAAAAATCCCAACCCCAGGAATCCAGATAGTGTAGCCTTTCTTCAACAAGAGACTATTTGACAAAAATGACCTAATCTTTCTTGATGGATGCAGATTTGTTCTGGTTAAGCATAAAAGACTGCATAAATGATCTTCTACCTGTGTCTGCACCATCACTACTGAAGGAGATAATGTTCGGACACAATACAGATCAGATTCAGCATAGAGCAACGGGTCCTAGTGATGGCTGGGATAGTGGGTGGTTTACGCTCCACTGTCACCGAGGTAATGGGTAAAGGTCCGAGGCCAAGGCGTCATGACTGAATGGCATGGTTGCTACGGGAGACAGGCCCGAGGCTGCTGTCACAAAAGCCCAGAGTCAGGCATGGCAGGTTAACAAGGACAAGCTGAACTGAACTTACTGTACCTGAACAAACCAGTTACACACAGGGTAATGATGATGATGATTACTGTATTATGGTGATTACTGATTATTATGAGGAGGAGGATTTTGCAGTGTGTCAGTGAGGACAGTTGAGCTGTCAGGGTGGGAATGACTGTATGTGCTTGTGTGTCTACCTACTGTATGTGCCTGATTCTGCTGAAGGTCTAATTTTTTCCTAACATAAGGATTAAATTAACAAATTAGAATAAAAACGGAGGCTTTTAAATGGTGTTTTCACTTGAAAACATGTTCCTTCACGGTGTCAAACCATGCAGACAATTTGTTTTTTTTAGCATAGATTTTGAGAGTCATTTTTAAAAAATATGTGTTTCAGCAAAACCTTTCAGCTACAACCAGAATAGTAGGTTTGCACATATAAGGAATTTACCTTGGTGTTGTCAAACAGTCAAAAATATACACAAAGTTAAGTAACTCCACATACTAGCAAAACAAAGAAAGACATTTACAATTAAAAATGTGTAAAATATATTGTAAGTGAGAAGAGCTGACAATTTACATTTTAAATTGAGAATGACACAATAAAAAAAATAAAATATTGAATTAAAAAAAGTTGCATCAACGAAACACAGGATTATGAAAGTTGTTTTAATTATATACAGGTTCCAGATTAATTTAAAGATGCATAATCAACATTTTTAATCAAAGGCGTATATGAAATGTGGGACAGCTGTGGTGAAAGTAGTTCAGTCCCCATATTTCGATCTGAACACATCAATTTTTTTATCTCCAACAGCAGTGAACTGTTAGCTGCCTTCAAGCTCAGGTGATTTGAGAAGTCAGAGATATAAAAGGCTGAATTCATAGGTCTCTTTCTTCTCCTGGGTTAGTGGATGACGAATATCGCACTGTGATTCACCAGGCAGGAGTCCAGAAACACGAAGTGTCTGAATGTAAGTACATAGTTGCTTTGCTAACAATCCATGCTAACGTCACCCGGCTAATATAGCCTAGCTACCACACTACAGGATGTGAGTCTATCCACTAGTATTGGAGTTACGACATTAAATGGCCAGATGGATTCAAAATAGTGAAATAGAGTTAGGACATGCCTGTTGTAGTTGAATTATAGCTTTATTACACTACTATACAGATCACTTTTTTTAAACAGGTAGCGTGGCTCCCGACTAATTGCAATTCAGTGACGTCACAGCAGGTGTTTTCAATCAACTGAGAGGTCAATCAATTAGTTGTCCATAGAAACGGTGTAAATGCTATGTTATCAGTAGTAACACTTTTTTTGTCCTTTCCTTCCTGTCTGCATATTGTTTTAAGCTTGCCTTTGTTGCATGAAAGGTGCTTAAAGTGAAGTTCTTTGTGCAGATTTTCAGTCATCCAGGTTATTCAGAGAGGGTTGAATGAGCCTTCTTGGTTGTAGATATTATCATGTGACAACTCCAGATATTTCACATATTTGCTTCATAAATTACTTGATTGATTATAAAATTGTTTGACACATGTTCTGTCAGTTGATGTATTACTATTGATTTATTTACTATTTAATGTATTTAATAATGTCAGAACTATACACTTCCATTCTTAATTTAGTGAACAAATAGCAAATCTTAAAACTTGAATCTTTTTAGAAAGGCCTGAAGGAATATTTTGTGAATCAGTTTTTTTTTGTTTTTTTAAATAAAATGAAATTTTAAAATTGACTCTAGGAACATTTGAAGGTAAATGACCTTATACTTGTTTATAACAAAACATAGTCTTATCACTCCTATATAGTGCAATGTTAAAAAAATTATTAAAAATATAAATGTTTATTTAGTTTTTGCCAATTGACAAATACTGAGAGCTGAGAGATATAAAAGTACTTTAAATAATATTGAAAAAAATGTGTATTATTTCTCACCTCACTCTCTCTCTGTTTGGGGCACGGATTTAAGACTCAGACACTGATGAGAGGACTAAACACCAAACCTTATGGGTTTATAGATTTAACCAGAGGGGGATTTTGGTGGCATATGGTCAGGGTGAATAGGTGGAGGAGCGCAGGTAGAACAGTAGCTATATATGGGAAACAGTGGGTGGGCTTAGGGGAGCTTTGTGGTGGATGTTAGGCTGGCGGGGGGCAGTTAGAAGGGCAGATATGGCCGTGATGTGTGGAACATTGCCCATAACTGGTAAGTAGTGGGTGGGGGAGGGTGATGCTGGCAGTCTTGGAGTAAGTCAGATAAACAGCTCTTCTCGTTTCCTGCTGTGGGGGGGTTTAGTGCCTGGTGGCAGACAGCCAACACCAGTGATGGCACCAACTGTCATTGGCAGCCCCTCGCTCTCTGCTGCCACGTTGAGTGAAGCCTCAACGTGTGTTGGTGGGTTTCTCATTCATTCAGTGGCCATTCCTGCATTATGGTTGAAATCATGATAGTAACATTTTCAGTCATCGATGTATATGATGATATGGTAAATTCACATAAAATCACATATAAGACAATTAAATTGATGTTTGGAATAGGTGTGGGAGGAATGCAGAAAATTCACACATTACACATTTACTGTTTTGTTTTTCATGTATAGATTATTAACAGAGAATAGTAAAAGGAAAAGCTTAATGTTTGGCAAATCATTTGGTGGAAAATATATTAACTCATAAATGATAACATATGGCTCCTCTCTACATAGGTAACAGTACATTAGTAACTTTTAACAGTAGAGCTGAAACACTTACACGATTCATTGATTAATTGATTGTCAGAAAATTAATCAGCAATCAGGTAATTGCTAAAGCGAGTCACTTTTCGAGCATTTGATATATCAGCCTCTTAAATGTGAGTATTTTCTGCTATTTTCTGTTCTATATAATGTGAACTTATAAGGTGAATATTAATATTATTGAATATAGAATATGACTCTGATAATGTGTGTGGTGTGGTCTGGTTTTACTTGACTTGCAGTGGCTTCCAGCACAGTAGACCTTCTTTCTAAGTTGAAGGCACTTAGCATGAATGATACATTTCTTAGTTGGGTAACATATTATCTGTCAGGAAAGAACCAGCCAGTTGAGGTTGTTGGATACATCTTTGAAGCTCTACCCATCACCTGTTAGAGACCATAGGAAGGCAACGTCATAACTCAGCATCTCCTGGTGTCCCTAGGAGAGAAAGTGCAGCAGGTATTAGTTGATGAGTTAAATGAAATTATGATGCACATTTTTTACAATCTTCTGACATTTTATAAATGTATTGATTATTCAAGAAAATAATAAGCAGATTACTCGATAATGAAAATAATCATTAGTTGTGTCTCCTCTTAAGAGTAAGAGTTATTAGTATTGTTAACCACCGGTACCACTTCCTGTTTCGACTTTGTACCATTAGAACACACACACTAAGTGTACATGCTCAGTATAGATCTCACAGTTTAAATGACAAGTAAATCAGAGTAACTTTGTAACATAAAGCTTGTTGCTCATACTTAACTTTCGGCTCGATGCTAATGGATTTATGTCTCCAGGTGAATCCTCTAGTAGTCACTGTATCGTGGCTCTTATTCAGCACTCAGTCAAGTGAAACCCTGCTTCCCCCTTCTCTCATCCCATGCTCTCTCTCTCTCTCTCTCTCTCTCTCTCTCTCTCTCTCTCTCTTTCTCTCTTTCTTTAATCACCACCTTATAAGACACTCAGCCACTTCCGCTCTGCCGCCCACTCTTCCGTCCCTCTCCTCATCTCTGTTTCTTCCTCATATTTAATCACCTGCAGTCAGTGGTCAGGCAGATCTCAGCTCTGTCAGGATTGGCTGCGCTGAGGAGTGGGCGGATCCTCATCTGATGCATCACACACACGTACCAGCGCAGCAGGACTGATCTCCTCTCTCACACTCTCTCTCTCTCTCTCTCTCTCTCTCTCTCTCCCTCACTCCCTCACTTTCCCTCCCCCTCTTTCTACCTCTCTCACTCTGCCTTTCATATATACGCCAGAGCGCACACTGCAGCAGAACGCCGGGCCAGTAGGATTTTCCTCCTCATACTACAACAGCTGAGAAACGAGAGAGACGGTTACTCGCTAAGGAGGGGGAACGGATGTGATTCATGGAGGATCTACTGAGGAGTACCTGACCCAAGAGCTGCAGAGTGCGTCGGTGAGTGTGTGTGTTTGTCTTGCTGTAGAAGTGTGTCCGTGTGTGTGAGTTCACTGCAGAAGCATCAGCACTGCAGATACACCGAACAGGGGCTCTGCTCGTCCCTCTCTCCCCTCCCCCCACTCTCCTCTTCATCTCCTCTCCTCTTTTTCTCTTGGAGCCTCCTCATATAAATAGTGACTTTACCCCTTTCTGAGTATGTTACATGTTTGGCCACACCTGGACACATCAGCTGCAGGTTAGACACTTGATTTTTCTTCACGAGTCACGAGTGATATGTGCTGTGCTGAAGCACAAATCAAGCTCAAGAGTAGTCATTTTTAAATCTTTGAAACTGTTTTCAAATACTCCTCCTCTGTGCAGGTTTACATCTGGCTCAGAAGCAGTTGTGCGGATTCCCTCACCCACCCACCTATCCCTCCTTCGGGACCGGCCTACTCCCTCCCTACTTGCCCCTCATCCTCATCAAGGATAGGATGCCTGGCTCTGCGCCCCTGTGCTGAGGAGGCGTCAGCGGGCAGCAGTATGGGCGCTGTGCTGGCCGGCATCCCCACCACCCCCTCCACCACCGATCTGCCACCACCACGCTGCCCCCCCAAGACGGGCGCTCCCCCCAGCCCCGCTGATGGGCGAAGACACTGACGCCACCCCGACGCTCAACCACCGCGGCTTCCTCCCCGACCACAACTATGTGACTGAAGGTAAGCAGACGGAAGAGAAAGCTGTGTGTGTGTGTGTGTGTGCCCTCATGTGAGTCTGCATCTATGTGTCGGACTTTTGGAGAGAGAGAGTGTGTGTTCATGTCTGTGTGTACTCGTCTGTTGGACAAAAACAAGCTCAGTACGGCCTCCTAATCTTTTATAAGCTCTGTGTTGATCAGTGTAGAGCTGCAGACTGTGTAATGAACGAATTTGGGAGTAAAACTCTGTCCCCTCTGCAAATTTACAGTTTAAGGCAAGTTTTCCTCTCCTCCTTCCCTCATCTCATTACACTCTCATTCCTTCTTCTTGTCCTGCTCCCTCCGTTTCTCTCTTTTTGTTTGTTTGTGCTTTTGTAACCACTTTTTTACCTTATGTAACACAGCTATTTGTTTCACTGCAGGGAAGAATTGATCTGGCCTGTGTGTGTGTGTGTTTGTGTGTGTGTGCATATGTGTGTCTGTTTGTGTCTGTATGTCAGAGACGGAGAGGGTTTGATTTTTTTTCTGCAAAGAAAAAAGATCAAGAACATTTCAACAGATTCTTTTACGCTCATGAGACTGCATGTCATCTCTCACATCGTACTAGAGAGTAATAAGGTGCGGGTGTCAAACTGAATATATGGCAGATCAGATTTGAATCTGGGGAAAATATTGGACAGTCCAGCAGCATACAAACCATTGAATTCCTTTGGTTTGTTTCATAAACCAGAAGGATTATAACCCTATAAAACAATCTCTGCCCCCCCTCCACCTTCTGCTAATCTCAATTACACCACTAATCTCACCTGCACATTAGCTTCCCTGTTTGGCCTCTCTGCCTGTCTGTCTGTCCCCAGTCTGTTTCTTACACACAGCTTATTGTTCACCACGTCTCTTAGACAAGAACAGCGGATTATCATTTGAGGGTCACGAATGTGTTGTGAGCTCATTTGTGATCCTGGTATCACTGCAGAAAGGGAATTATGCATCCTGTGTCTGCGCTATATAATTTCCCTCACACAGAAATGCATGCTATAGTCAGGGGAGACCTGTAGTGCTGCCTGTTGATTGTGTAAATGCCTGTGTGTGCCTTCAACACATTGGACTGCTGAGAAGATCGAAGAATATTTGTGTGTGTCTTTGTCTTTGTTTTGTGTGTGTGTGTGTGTGTGTTTGTGCAAGAGAGTGTGTCTGTTTTATATCTCTCTTATACATACGTCCATTAGCGATATGTGTCTTTGTTCATCTCAGAAAAGGATTTTGATGACTGAGTGGTAGAAAATCAGTCTTAACATCCATCACCAACCATTATTGCCATAGCAACAGTCCATGATGATAAACATGCTGCTTTTCATGCTCGACCAATATGATTGACACGTCGTCTCCACCCACCAATAATAGCAATATTAATTATTCTACACATCTCAGGCAGACACAGACATTATTCAGGTTGAATTGCTGATGAGCCCACACCAAGGTGAACACACACACACACACACACACACACACACACACACACACACACACACACACACACACACACACACACACACACACACACACACACACACACACACACACACACACACACATTGAACACTATTGTTCTGAAAGGGCTGTGCAACACATGTATGACAGTTGATAGTTGTGGAGGAATAAGTACAAATGCTCTAAAAATCAATCTCCAGTCATTTTCTGTCACAAATAAACAATATGATTCATTACCTGCCTCTTCCTCTTCATCCACTACAACCCCCTCCACCTTTCCTCTGTATTCACCCCATCCCCCGTCCTCCACCCCATTTCCATCCCCCACTCTCTTCTCCCTCCCTCCCTCCCTCCCTCCCTCCCTCTCTCTTTTTCCCCATCGGTCCTCTAATACAACTCGCAGCATTGCGCGGTGCTGAAGTGGCACGTCTGCCAAACAATTATCCAACAGTGCTCAAACACAATGTGCCTCTGTATGTGTGCGTTAAAGAGGAAGACAGAGAGTGGTAGATGTAGAGAGAGAAGTGGTGCATGTGATTTTATGCTTGGGTATTTTTTTTTTAGCTCCAGTGTGTCTCCACTTTCCTTTTTTTTTGCCTGTGTTGCATTCATATTCATGTCTGTGTCTTTGAGCACATACTGTGTGTCTTTTTGTTTGTTCAAGTCTGTGTATATGTATGGGTGTGTGTCTGTAAGTGCTTGTGTGTGTATATGTGTGTGTGCGTGGCCATACATAACAGTATGTCTGTAGGTCTTCCTGTGGGGATTCCCCTGCCCTTTGACTCCTGCAGGGTAGGGATGCTTAACCTCCCTCTACCTCACCGCTCCTCCCCTCCAGTCTTCCCTCCATCTCTTACTCCCTTCTTGTCATTCCCTTTGCCTCCCTTTGCTACAATCCCACCTCTGGAGTGGCATTGGGTTCAAGAATGGATGAGGGTTTGCTTTAAATACTACTTTAAATACTATGAAATAGTTATATTATATTAATAGTTAGAAACAGTTATGCATTTGCATCAAACATCAAGGCTTTGGCATTTTTTAGACTTCTGTGAGTAAATTATTCATGATTTATTAAATTTAATAAATAATTAAAGCACATAAATACCACTACTATTGTGTACAATGTAAAAAAGTGTCTATATGAATGTTGTGGAGTGAAACACAAACATATTACTTATGTTATACTGTAATGACCCAAAAAAAGTCTACATTTTTAGATTTATGTGGTTTTGGAAAGAGAAAGATCTTGTTTTTCAGTTTCAAGAGGAGCTTAAAATGCACAAAATTGAAATTACGAGCTCTTGACACTAATAAGCACCTGGATGCAATACTTCAACAACACAGGAGAAAGACATACTATAGATTTAATTAACGCAAAATAAGTGATATAAATACAAACATACAACATTAAATCAACAAATGTATATATATATAATATTTATATATGTAAATCTAAAAGTAAAAATACCTAACATTTCCTGATCACAACATCTCAGAAATAATTATTTGCTTTTCTTCATTTCATACAGTTTAAAGTTGAATATTGGGTATTTGAACAGTAGATTAATAGTTAAAAGAAAGTTCTTTTGACTAATTTGTGAGCTTATTTCATTATATTTGACATTTTACAGTTGATTAATGATTTATCCAAAAACTGAATGATTCAGCAATAATAGAAATAGTGATTGTTAGTCACGTACTTGTATGTACTTGTAAAGGAGCTTCACCAACCTCTTACTGTCTATCATTGTGAATGTGAGAGAGCTATCTGCACGTCTTGCTTTCTTCTCCTCCTTGTGACGTGCAATAAGCGTAATAATGTTCACCTGCAGATAAGAGGTCGACAAGACTCCGTTCTTTTAGCTGTTTCTCTGTGTCCACCCTGCATGTGTTTCTACCCTTCCTGCGAAACCCAACATAAAGATACATCATGTCACATAAAGATACAGTATGATCATGAATACACCACCAGTCGGTTGTCTTTGGTGAGTACTCATGGCCAAATGTGGTGTGGTAGTAACTCAGTCCCTTCCCTAACCACCCCAACCCAACCCACACCCTGCCCGGTCCTCCTTCCTTCCTTCCTAACCCTCTGCTCCTCCCTGTTGCCCCTTGCCTCCCCTCCCCTCCATCCTTGCTCCTCTTGCAGGGCTGCTCCTGGCTATAGCCTGAAGAGCTCCGCCCATCTTGTCCACCCCTCTCCACCCTGGAGTCCTCCCCCAGGATGTTGAGCCCCATCCAGGTCCTGTGCTCCGACATCACTACCCTTTCTCTGGAGCCCGAGCCGTTTGCCTCTTACACTGAAGGTGTGTGCTCTATCCTCTTCTATCCCGAAGGTCTTATCTTGCGCCACATGACCCCAGTCTAAGACATGAGAGTGTGTGTGTGTGTGTGTGTGTGCGCGCGTGGATCATAGCTGCAAGCGTGTGTGTGTGTTTTAACATGAAGTGTGTGTCATTAAATGTGTCGAAGTATATTCTCACGTGAGTCTGAGTGTTATAAATATCTCAAACATCACTTTGTCTCTGTCTGTCTGCTTCATCCTTTTTGTGTGTCTCTATTTCTGTACTTGCCTTTTTTATTTTTGTCCCAGACTGTCTGCCTCGCTGCAATGTAGATTTTGTATGAGTGTGTGTGATTGATTTCCCTAAATAGTTTGACCAGATGATGCCCCGTCTGCTTCAGAGCAGATCTGAGTCTTACTTCTTCTGCTATCTGATGTTGATTAACATACACATATACCCAAGACACACTCTCTAAACCTCTGCAAACACAATAATGTACTGGAAATACATGGAAATACAGGCATCCATACACTCACTCACTCACTCACTCACTCACTCACTCACTCACTCACTCACTCACTCACTCACTCACTCACTCACTCACTCACTCACTCACTCACTCACATGCACAAAGAAAGATACTGTCAGAGGGGCAGCATGAAAAAAGAGCGGGACTTTTCTGAATATGGGATTACATTTCAGGAGGTTTAATCTGAGTTTCAATATTCCCAGGGTTAGATTGGGTGTAAACCAGCTAAGCTCCTAATCTTTTTTTTATGTTACAGTCTCACAAATCTTTTTAAATTAAAAAAAAAATCAAAATAAGAGAATTCATGCAGCTAGAAGGTGTTTTTGAAGGTAGGCAAAGCAGGATTACAGGTGTATTTCACACACGCTGAAGCTGGCTTGTGGTTTATGATTCTAATTGTTTGTGTCTATAACCATTAGGCTCACACCAGCTCTGCTCCATTGTGCCGGTGTGTGTTTGGAGAAATGGCATATTCCCCGCTGTGCCGGGCTTAAATCACTCCTCTTCACACATGTGCACTTCTAACACAATCACATGCACCCGTTTTTTCCCCAGATAACTCCAAAACTGCAGGACAGGGATCAATTTAACGTTTCCCTCAGGCAGTCTCTCCCCTTGTCTCCTTCTCTCCCTCCAACCTGTTTATTTCTCTACAGGGTAATTGAGTACACACACTTGTGCACACGTACACAGGAAATGCGGGGCACTCGCGCTGCAGTACGCACACACGCTCGCCAACGCACATGCACACATCTCCTGCTGAGTGGTGGCTTGTCCTCGCTTTTAAGGAGTGTGTGTTTTTGGCTGGGCTTTAATGGTCCATGTTTACCCAGACTTAAGATATCTATAATTGTGACAGCAGGACGTCTGCTCCCCTCTTTGTCCCTATAGTAGCCCTTTACAAAAAAAGGAAATCCCCCCTCGCTCTACCTACACTACCACCAACCCCCCATCTTTCTCCCTCTCTTTTCATCTCAAGAGTGCCTGCCTTGTCCGAGTTTGAAGCCACAGAAGAGCACTACTCTGAATATGTACAATACAGACTAGGGCTGCATTTTAATTATCTGTCTCAGAAAAGGGTGAAAAATGAGATGCACAACTTACAATGATATAAAATATATAAAAGTATTCGAGAAGCTAGAAGAGGTAAATGTTTGGTATTTTCGCCTTATAGATGACTTAAACAATTAATGAATTACCAAAATTGTTGTCATTCATTTTCTGTCTATCAACATAGTTTGAGAGCTGATGCAGACTCTGTACATCATTTCTTTGATCTCTGAGAAACTCTCAGAGATCAACCACCTCACATGGCATTCAAGTGTTTGTTTGTTAGTTGTTTACCATTTCTGCGTGTTTTTTTTGTGCTTCTTTGTTTCATTGGGTTCATTCATGTTTGAGTGTTGTTTTGTGTTGACATGTACTGTATGTGTGGGCGCATGCACTCGCAGTCACAGTGTGTTCTCCCAGCTCCTGCAGTGTGCCCATGAGTCAGACAGTCCTGCTGATGCTAATGGACTGTCTGTGGGAGACAGACACTGCTAGCTTGCTATAGCACACACACTTCCACACTGTAAGATATAGGTTTTGTCAAGCTGTAAGTCAAACAGACAGGTGCATACACACCCATATTTTACATGAGTAACATGGCCAGTGGTGTGTCTTGGAGGAATGCCATAGTGCTCATGATGCTGCATGTTTCTGTTTCTGTGTGTTTCTGCAGTGGGTGCTTGTATTCTCACTGGTTCATTTCTCTGTAGTGCTATTGTAATAATGAGAGTAAAATAAACCCTGATAGATTGAGAGGATTGTTGAGAAACAGATAGAGGATGAGAGAGGAGAGTGGCCACTCCATATTTTATTCAGTTATATTGTGTATGTCCTGTGGTTTTGCTTAGCTTAGCTCTTTCTCTGTGTGACTCAAGTGAAGACACAGTTGTGTGTAAGTGTGCACAGGCTCGCTTGCCCACACACACACACACACACACACACACACACACACACACACACACACACACACACACACACACACACACACACACACACACACACACACACACACACACACACACACACACACACACACACACACACACAATTTCTTTACTGCCTTGGAAATATAGATTTCTGATCTGTCATGCCAATAAAGCTTATTTAAATTTGAATTTGACTGCTAGCCTAGTGTTCTGTGTTTGTATGGGTGTCATCATGTGTGTGTGTATGCTTTAATTATCTGCACATCCTCACTTTGCACCATAGTGTCTGCTCCATCTCCTGGTATTAATTCAGCGTTGTTTGTCAGTGGACAAAACTGCAGCGGAATAATTATTTGACCACGTTGCCTCTTCCTACGAGGATTGGATTGATGAATACCCACTTCCTCCTTCACCACACTGCCATATAAGGCTAACCGTAACGCGTGCTGCTGCTACTGGTTGGCTCAGCCTGTTACCATGGCAACCCCTGCTCACCGGAGGACCCCTCCACCGCCTCCGCCCCAGCGCCTCTTGCCTCCACCTCCCTCTCCATCCTTCCCATTCCTCCACCATCAGCATCACCACCACAATCTACAATGTGCTAACGTACAGCCAGGCAGCAGAGTTCCGTGGGGGAGGGATGAGAGAGTTAGAGAGAGAGAGACAGACAGACAGACAGACAGACAGACAGACAGACAGACAGACAGACAGACAGACAGACAGACAGACAGACAGACAGACAGACAGACAGACAGACAGACAGACAGACAGACAGACAGGGTGGAAAGTGGATAGACAAACCACAAAAAAGAGAGTGAAATGGGGCAAGAGAGAGATTGGGGAGCAAGACATGACAAGATGAGAAAAGGACACTGAAAGAGAGAGAAAGCCTGAAATAGAGCAAAGAAATTGCAGCAGCTGTGAGATGAAGAAACAGTACAATGACTTGTTTAAAGAAGGAAAAAGGAGAGATGGAGGCATCCAGTAATACATGGATTGTGTGAGGAACAGGATGAATAAGGTTGTGTTGTGGTAGAGAGTGAGTAGCAGTCCCTGCCTCCCCTCATCATAAAATCTGTCTCTCTCAAGGCCACCTCAAAATAGGCAAGGCTAAAGCTTTGAATCACCCCGAGTCTCAGTAAATACACTCTCCATGCTCTGTTTTTATTACATTCAATGCTTATTGAGGCCTGTGTTCTCTTTTATCAAGATGGAGCTCAGTGGACTCCTTTTGTTGAAGACTTGGTGGCATCCAATGCCTGAAATGAGTCTCATTTTTAAAGCTAATCTATAACCTTTTTAAAGGTGGAATTGTCTGGCAGATGTGAGCTTTTGCTATACAAAAATCTTTCTGAGGCAGGATTTGGTCTGTTGAAATGCAATGTCCTTCAATATTTATGGTAATCTGTGAGCAAAAGACGAGTGGAACCCAGCGGATGTTTAATTACAAGAAGAAGAAAAAAAGTACATAAGTACAAAAAAAGTAGGTTTTAAGCTATTATTGTTTGATATTTTGAGTTATTATAGCATCTTTAGTTATGCTGATAATAATGTTTATTTAAAATAATCCTTGTGAAAACTGGTGTAGTCCACGTGTTACTTTCAGTCCTTTCATGCCAATGTTCAGTGTTGGATCAGCAGGGGTTAGTTAATAGTGTGTATTATTGTCTGCTATAGTGTCTTTTTTGATACTATTGCAGGGATACCAAGTTTTTATGTATGACTGGACAGTATTAAATGCAGGAAATGTGGCATCTTCTTTGTCCATGCTTGGTTAACAATCCAGTGAACTGCACAAGTTTCAGGCAGGCAAGAAATTATATTACAGATGTTTAGATTGAATCAACTGTAAAGAAATATTTCTGAGAAGATATTCCTGCAGAGCACAGAAGGAAGTGTGAAGGTCTGCTTACACATTTTTCTTGTTAAACTTCGATTGGTGGAGCTAAAGAGCACAGAACAGTTTTTGATGGTGGTGGAAACAATCTGATGAGTTAGAGAACATAGGTTGTTAAGGTAGCATAAACAACACATAATATACTGTCCCATACACCAGCAATTAAACGAGTGAACTGAATGCATGTAAAGCTTTGCTTGTGTCCTGATGTACGGCAGACTGCTGGTTAGTGTCATGTAAAAGCGAGGGAATCTTTGAAGTTGTTGTGACTATGTGATGATAATTTGATTATGACCGTTTTTAGGATTATTCAGTCAGTATGAGAAGTGATCGCCCTGGTGATAAGCATCACCAGCGTCAGCCCTTAACACAGCCTTACAAATGTGAAAACTTTGCAGAGCACATATTTGAAACTTCACAACTGAGCTGAAGATACAGTTCACTTCTGTTGGCAAACTGACTCGACTTGTTTGCTCATTTCATTCAAAAATATGAAAATGAGGCAGCTAGGCGCCCTGGTGACTTTTTAAAATTCATCCATTCACCGTTGCATTCTTTATTTTGGATAGACAGTGGGCTAACTTAGCTGCTATGTTTGATTTTGAGGGTTAGATAACCAAAATATAGCTTCATGCCAAGTCCGCTCCATCATCTCTTACCACCTCTTTTTCATTGAGCCTCCGTCTCTTGTTGCTTCATAAGGGATTTAACCACTGAGGTTTCCTCTGCCTCCAGAGCAACTTTCTCATCAAATAAATGTTGATAACTAAAACCTTGATCTGTGCCACAAAGGGGAAGTGAGAGGAGGATAAGGAGACAGAAGGATAGCGAGATTACATGCAACATAACATCAGATTCAAGCCTCAGATGTGACACTGACGTGTCCTTCGTTAGACAAGATTCTGTGTATATTTGTGATGCGGAGAGCGTCCGTTAAGTTAGTAAATGCTAAGTGGTTAATAATGTGCTCACTCCTCATATTACAGTGTGTCAGTGAGTCAGACTGTAATTAATGCCATGGCAAATGACTGTACTGAAAAGTAATATTTGAATGATAGTCAATCACTAATGCACATACTCTCAAGAGATGGATGTACACTTTAAGACACTACAGAGATCTTAGAGTACATAATTACTACTACATACACAAATGCGATGAACTCAGGTGACACTGTAATCTTGTGTGCTGGAGTGTCATGGTGTGTGTCATTGTGTATGTGTCATACTGGAAAACAGATAACACCTGTGCCTAATATGAAGCAGCTGTGTGTGCATGTCTTTGATTTTCTGTGCATTTTGAAAGGTTAACATGTTTATTTTCCTGTTACGCAGCCATTGCAGAATTTTTGAGTTGTTGATCAAATATTTTTTAATCCTACACATTAATTTGCATATTTGAATCCACTTAGATGTTAATGCGTTGACTGTTGACTTTGTAGGATAGTTTAGATACAGGTGAACATAAACAGATTATAATGATGAATGATGATGCGTGGTCAATTTGCTAATGGCTGCTCTCTCTTTCCCCACTCTTCTTTCCTGTCGTGCTGCATCTCCCTCTCTGTCTCTTTCTCAATATTTGTCTCTTTCTTTCTCCACAGCTGATATCATCTCCACTGTTGAGTTCAACCACACAGGAGAGCTCCTGGCCACAGGGGACAAGGGAGGCCGAGTGGTCATCTTTCAGAGGGAACCTGAGGTAGACTCACACTCATGCTCGTACACACAGATATACAGTTTTTCATCCCAGCTGTGAGTGCAGTGATGAAGGAACACAGTTCCCCTCCAGCTACAGTCTAGATTGATTGATAAATAGTTGATGCCTCTGCTGTGTCAGAGAGTGTATCATCATAGCTGTGCAGAGTCTGTGCCACACCATTTCTTCAGTTGACCCAGGTGAAGATGACTGCCTCCGGCCCCTGGGTGTTACATTTGAGGAGGTGCTCACTGAAATCTTGGCTCTCTTCCCTTCACCTCATTCTCACACTCCTTTTCTTTCCACAGAGCAAGTTTGAGCCATTCTCCCAGGGTGAATACAATGTCTACAGCACTTTCCAGAGCCATGAGCCCGAGTTCGACTATCTCAAGAGTCTGGAGATCGAGGAGAAGATCAATAAGATCCGATGGCTGCCTCAGCAGAACGCTGCACACTTCCTCCTCTCCACCAATGGTTAGTTTCTCAAAGGATCCAGGATGTCACAAATGCTTGGTTGATATTTTGCGCAACATACTTGAACAATTTTGCTTTCTGGTGTTCATGTACCACTTTATCAGTAGAGACGTATAAAAGATAGCCCATTTCAGTTTGTAAGATGTGGCATTACTTGTGCTCTCATGTCTGTGTTACCAGTGTTTCTACCTTAAGAGGCATGTGACAAAGTGAAGGGAATGGCAGGGCATTAAAGTGATTAAGGGAATTATGCTCACATTTAAATTTGAGTCACTAGAGTAAAGTCGATGTTCCCTCGGATAAAGAGTTGTATTACATTTACAATGTGCAGGGATCTCTTCTGAAAGTGTTGCATCACATTTCTGTATCGTGTTAGAATGTGAGTTTGTCTGCCTTGGAGGAGAGGTCCCATCATTAATTTACATTCTGAGTTTATGGCTATATTGGACAATCTATAGATTTTCCCTGAGCTCACAGTTATTGATTTATTTAAGTACCATATTATTTATGATTAAGGGTATGAAAAATGTAAGAGCTGCCTCAGCAGTTAGCTAATGCTGCTGCTGGTATACTTGCTGTCATTTTTTCAATATAATACAGAGACATTCTGTTTCTGTCAGTGTTGATGAGACAAAGCCTCGCTGTTAGCTCATTTAGACTTTCAGAGTCCAAGCTGTCAGAACTGAAAGCTTTGAGTATGGTGGATTATCTCATCTTTTTAAGTATTTTCGGCTGGATTCAAGTGCACGCATTGATTCTCTTTATACTACGATCCTTAAACAGAAATAGGGCAACGTTTTCTTTTAGGTTTAACCATTGTAGGTTTAAAATCTGGAGATGAAAATCTATACTTAGTCTACTTAACCACATCTAATATAAGATCTCCAGATAGCATATCACCATGCATCTATTATCCATTAGTTACACTTCCAAATTATCTCCGCTCTCACCTGATTGGCTAATGTTCCTGTCTCGTCTCCCAGATAAGACCATTAAGTTGTGGAAGGTGAGTGAAAGAGACAAAAGGCCGGAGGGATACAACCTGAAGGATGAGGAGGGTCGCATCAAGGACATCTCCACTGTCACCTCCCTACAGGTAATTATTTATCTATCCATCTATCCATCTATCACACATGTGAATACACACTCTAAAACATTCATAAATAGTAGGCTAGGCAACATAACTGGGTCAGTGGGTACAGATGTGTTTGCATGTGCAAAAATGGGTCACTGGCACAAAGGTACATGTGTGTATGTGTGAGTGTGTGGGGGCGGAGAAATCCACTACTTCCAACTGTAGAGAACAGCAGCAGAACATCTGGACTGGATCTATTAGTCGACGCATCATTGTTTCTATTTGCAGTGAATTCTGGGCGATCAGTAGCACACAGTGTGTCTCTTTAGAGGTCTGAGAAGTGTGTGTGTGTGTGTGTGTGTGTGTGTGTGTGTGTGTGTGTGTGTGCACAGTGCTGCTCGTGCTGTGCTGTATTAATATAAGAACAAACGTTTAAGCAGCCTATAAAAATGTAAATCGTGTATCAACAGAGAAATTGTGTGTTGATGAAAATGCCAAATGAGCTCTACCAAGTTCACTGAATTGGCACTTGATCAAGCTATCAAACGCGTGAATTTGGGTTCAAGCATGAAATATATTATTGATGCCAAATGAAGTAGTCTATGAAATATTAATTCATGATACAATTAAATGATTTAAATGGAATCTACTGTCTCTATCTTCACAATTCTTCTTCTGAATCAGTGACAGAGGATGTTAAACTGCTCCAACTGTTTTTCCAAGGTGCCGGTGTTGAAGCCGATGGACTTGATGGTGGAGGTGAGCCCGCGGCGAGTTTTTGCCAACGCCCACACCTACCACGTCAACTCCATCTCCGTCAACTCCGACTACGAGACCTACATGTCAGCTGACGACCTGAGGATCAACCTCTGGCATCTGGACATTACCGACCGCAGCTTCAGTATCCTTTGTTGGTTATTGTGTGCATGCAGAGTGTGAGGAGGAGATGAAGACAAACAACCATGCGTGCCAACATGTAGGCGTGAGCGTGAACACACACATGCACCAACACATGTAAAAAGCAAGACTAGATTTATTAAAGCACAAGGACACGGATAATTAATGCATATATTAACACATGCATGCACAATAATAAATCCCCCACACACACACACACACACACACACACACACACACACACACACTTAACTCCTGCACTGTGAATCCCACTTTGTTGTATAAAGAAATGCACAAAGACACACAGTGTTGGGGGAGGGGAATATTATTCTTGAGGAGTGAAAATGTAGCGTAATGAATAATTCAGAGGCTGCATAAATATTTCAGCCCCCTTTCTGAGTTTTAATCCAGCTCAATAGGACACAGTGCAGTCACATCCCCAACCCAGACAGGATTTATAATATTACAATTTATCTGAATATGGAATTACCTTTCTCCCAACAATCCCCCCCAAGTTATATTTATATTGGTTTACTTAAATCTGCTGTAAATTATTTACATTGTGTTGCTTATGTATACATTTACGTACTCCTATGTTTTTGTTTTCTGATTTACCCATGTATTCAAATCCAATCTAATTGGTTAAGTGAGTCAGTGGATAAAATCAATAAAAGGACGAACAAATGAATGAATGTATACATAGAGTATATCAGATTTCTACATGTAAAAACAGTTCTTAGACTAATACAAAGGGCCAGTGCAGAGAAGCTGCCTCTCTCTGTTGTTTTCCTGAGCGAAGCCTCTTTCTCTCAGACATTGTGGACATCAAACCAACCAACATGGAGGATCTGACAGAAGTGATCACAGCGGCTGAGTTTCACCCCCATCATTGTAACTTGTTTGTCTATAGCAGCAGCAAAGGCACCCTGCGCCTCTGTGACATGCGAGAAGCAGCGCTGTGTGACAAACACTCCAAATGTGAGTAAACCCGCTGGAGGCACCATCTCTTTGTTGCACGTTTTAGCCGACAAACACCAAATCACATACACGTAACATTGCTGCTGAAGCATTTCCAAAGTACAACCCTGGTAAACATTATACTTTTTCTTCCTAACTGCAAAACATTGAGTATTTTCATTCACTGTGAATGATTTAACATCAGAGATATGACTTCATCACACATTAGGACCGCAATAAATTTATTTGTTATGTATAAATTTATCATTATGTAATAATATTTCTTTTTAACTTCAAGGCCATTTCTAATGGCAGGGTTATTTTCCTTCATACATCTATTTCCCTTAAGGGGCAACAATTCATTGTTCATTTGTTGTAGTTTTCCAGCCTTTTATTTCTATTTTCTAGTTTATATCCTTTTACTTTCAAGTTGAACATCCCACATGATCTACAGCTTCATCAAGTAGGAATCAGTAGTTCAGTGAACACCTGAACTTCATTTAATGGAGCAGTAGCAGTCCACGAAGCAGCCGGGGACATAAGTTGTGTTATATTCAAAGAGAAATATCTGTATTTTGAAATGTGTGAAATGTCTAGATGTTACAGTTATATGTAGAGACAGTTATACAACATCTGTCTGTGAAGGCGCAGTACTAGTGATATTTGTGCTTTGTAGTCATCTGTCTGCATTTATCTGCAAGTACGCACTCATCACCTTTTTGTGTGGAGTGTAACACTGAGAAACCTCCACACCTAAATCAACTTCCACAGTCTCCTTTATCGCACTCTGCTTCACACCACTCACACCCTCCCTCTCTCTTCGTCTCCAGTGTTTGAGGAGCCCGAGGACCCCAGCGCTCGCTCCTTCTTCTCTGAGATTATCTCTTCGGTGTCGGACGTCAAGTTTAGCCACAGCGGTCGCTACCTGCTCACCAGAGACTACCTGACTGCCAAAGTCTGGGACCTCAACATGGAGAGCAAGCCCCTGGAGACATACCAGGTGTGTGACGGCCCACATATGAAAAGCGTGAGGCAGTGTTGAAATGAAAGAAACACTGGAGGGAATATTTTCCTTCCTCAGGATTGTCTCTAAAGCTTTACTCGGGTGAACCAATCAGCAGTCAAGTAAAGATGAATTTAGTTTTTTTTATCCACATCAGGGTAAAGGGGTAATTGCAGGTCACAACAAATACGATGATACTAAATCATCATCAGCTTTTTAGAGAAAATTACCCCAGTATAATCTGGAATTTATAACTACTCATCATGTTAGTTCAGAGATGTCACAGCACCTGCTGATTGGTTGCTTCATTAATGCCTCACCAGCAGTTGTCCGGCTACTACTAGCATCGAATTATATTTGCTGCCACAGCATTATTTTTACTGTTTTTTGTGTACAGTGTTATTTGTTCTTTATACTGATTGTACAACAGAGAGTTTTGTATAACTTAATTTAGGAAGCAGTATATTGAATTTCGTGATGTTCAGAGTTGTTAATAATAGACACAACTGTCCTCTATACAGCAATGTTAAACAGAGCATCCTAATGATTCTTGTTGGCAGCTTACAGTTTTCCTGCCTGCTTTTACAACCTCACCCAACCTGTTTGTGTTGGCGACAGTCACCATTCCAGACTGAGATCTCGATTATGTACTCCAAAATCTCTTTGTAGAAGAAGAAATGATCACTAACTGTTTTCTTACATTCAGTATCTACATCCACATGCTGTGAAATTTAATTCATCATTAACTCATGCTCTCAGATACTCAAAACTGTTAACAACTTCCCCAGACTGAACACAAAGCGAAAGAGATGGCAGTGGACATGCATTATTTAAAATTTGTGGGGATTTAGTTCTTCCAGCAATGTCCTCTTTGCTGCTGGGATTCTTTAAGAGCTCATTCAAAGAGCAAATTAAACTATCTAACTATTTGTATTCAGTGTCTTCACTTAGTTGACAAGTGTTTCAAGTGGAAATCGCTATTATGTCTTCCAAACTGACTAACTCCCTTGATTGAAAGAGGACCTCCATTGTCATCCTCCATAATTCTTGACAGAAATGAATCATGGGAAGAAGGTTGTCTCTCAGAATCACCGTACTTACTGGTGATTGGATTTTTCTGAAACCTTTTAAGGATAATTGGATTGATAACTTGCCAGAAAATGTGCTTCTTCTTGTCAGTGCAGAATCACCAAAACCCTCACTCTGGCTTTTTAACTTCAGACTTTATTCTGTAGACGTGAATCTGTGTGTTTGTCAGATTAACCAGTGCGTGAAACGAACAGTCCATTAGCATTATGCAGAGTATGTGGGATGAGAGATTACTGTAAATGGGCTTAACATGCTGTGAAAAAATGTAAACATAGTGTGTTTGAGGGAAGACTACTAAGCAGATAAAAAAAGAAGCTTTTTCCCATTTCTGCGTGCTTTAACACATCTTGTCTCCAAATGAATGTGTAATGTCACCTGTAAGTGTTTACAACAGGCAAAACTATCTTCTGTTTATGTATTTATGCAATGTAGAAGTATTTATCAACTCCTTTTTTTCAGTGTGTGTTTAGTATTCTTGCCACAGGCGTGTGGGTGAACATTTGTGTGTGTCTGTTTGACGTATAAGGGCCTGTGAGGCCGCCAGGAGTGGGATGCTAAAAGACGCACTGGAGCTATTTATAGGCTGCGAGCCTCCACTCATAAAGTGAAGCAGGAAGAAGGGATACCTTACACAGCGCTCGACACCTAGATCTGCAATGCAGCACGGAGAAGGAGGAAGAGAGGGAGGGAGGAAGGGAGGGAGGAGAGGGGTGAGGGTTTGGCTGGGAGAGTGAGGATGGTGTGATGAGAGGAGGAGAGAAGAATAAGGGGTTGGAAAAAAAGGTTTATAGATGAGGCTGAGAAAGAGGGGATGTGGGCGAATGGAGGAAGATGGGAGAAACAGAGGGGAGAAAAGGGCTCTCAGGGTCGAACTCCTTCTGTTTTGTTAAATTTACACCTGTATTTCTCCTGGAGCATACAAAATATGCATAAATCCACGAGGAATAAGGCACTCTAGTCTAGATCAGACACACAGGCTGGAAAAAAAACAAAAAGACAATATATTCAACTCCAGCTGACACTGTATCATTTCACTCCGTGCAGAAAGACCCAAAGGGGAAAACAAAAATGTCACCAGGTTTGATGTACAACAATGAGCCGACCTCAGCTTGACCATTTATTGATTGAGAGGTGACTGTTGACTGCTGACTTTATGCAGAATGTGAAAACAAGGAGCTGAATGCGGAGCACCGTGGCTGGAGAAGGTGTAGATTTCAGCCCATTGCATCACAGAGTGGACACAGTGCTGACACAGGCAGGTCAATGAAAGCACGAGGGAAACGAGTTATTAGTCGTGTGTGTGTGTGTGTGAGTGTTTGTGTTCACGTGTGTCTCTGTTATCATGCTCTTGGTGGATTTAATAATAGTAAGATGGATGTTAATGCATTTACTGATATGGAAAAGTTTAGATTAAAATGTACTCCTGGCCCTCATATTGCTGAGGGCGGGTGTTGTGTCTTATTAGTGTTGCCTTCAGGGAGGGTTGTGTTACAACTTGCCTGCATTTAATGTGTTTTGTATGTGTGTTCGTCTTCTGCTCAAACCTGTATTTATAATTGACATGAAGACGATACCAGAACGTGAAGCAGCTGTGGTTATACTCATTTTTAATCATAGCTCTGTGTGTGTGTGTGTGATCCTCCAGGTTCATGATTACCTCCGCAGCAAGTTGTGCTCCCTTTACGAAAACGACTGCATCTTTGACAAGTTTGAGTGTGCCTGGAACGGCTCGGACAGGTATGTTTCTAAATATAAACAGTTCAGTCAGTTCACCTACATTTAAAAAAAGTATTTTCTACCTCCACCTTGTGGTTTCGTGCCATGCTTAGAGTTGATATTACATTTGAAAGATTCATCATTAACAGGATCCTTTTTTCACCAGATAATCCACTCAGACTTCAAATTTTCACCACATTTGTTCAGTAGAAAGTAGCTGACAGGGTTTTTCAGGGATTATGCAGAATAACCAATAAGATGCTTGACTTTTGCCAAAGTAATTTTAGCAGTGAGCACCACAAAATGTGATTAGATTTACTTCCATTGTGTATTGGAGTAGCAGCAAAAATTATATTCTGTGGTTGAAAGGGTATGTAAGTAAAAGTACAAATACATTAATTTAATTGTGATGCTTTAAGCAATCGGGGTAAAAGTCTTGTATTCAGAATTGAAGTACTAAAACAAAGACATCTGAGGTCAGCAAAACAGTGCGTAAAGTAATACAACTGGAAGTTTCATTAATTGATTATTACTACTTGATGTAGTGGGGGAAAAAATCCCCTCAGTTTAAAATTAGTGAAGTAGAAGTATGAAGAATAATAAAACAAACTCACTAGTACAGGTACCTCAGTACTAATCCATTTTGGAATAAGGCTGTAACCTAACAAAATGTGGGGAAAGTAAAGGGATGTGAATACTTTCCGGATGCACTGTATATGTGTTTTATTTAATTTTGATTAACTGACACTTGAAATTTGGGCCTGTAGTGATGGATGTTTAAGGTTAGGTTGGGAAATAAGCAGTTTCCACCAGTTTAGCAACAAAAAAAAGAAGTAAATGAAAGTTCCTATACTGAGATCCTTCCTTTCCTCCTCTGTCCAGTGTGATCATGACCGGAGCCTACAACAACTTCTTCCGCATGTTTGACCGGAACACCAAACGCGACGTGACCCTGGAAGCGTCCAGAGAGAGCAGTAAACCCCGAGCTGTCCTCAAGCCGCGGAGGGTCTGTGCCGCCGGAGGAAAGCGCCGGAAGGACGACATCAGCGTGGACAGCTTGGACTTCACTAAGAAGATCCTCCACACAGCCTGGCACCCGACGGAGAACATCATTGCCATTGCCGCCACCAACAACCTGTACATCTTCCAAGACAAACTCAACTCTGAGATGCATTAATGAACAAATGTCGCTGGCGGATACATACAAGTTTACACCTGAACACACAACTATGCCAGAATGTACACATTCACACACACAAGCGCACTCTCCCAGGAATATGCCTAAAGAGGCAGGAAGGCAAACACACATGATGAGAAAACATACACACATCTACGTCTGCTCACTGATACTCTCCCTCACCTCCCCTCCAGCCTCCAAGAACTGAAAGGACCTCGAGAGGGCTAGAACAGGGACAGGCTGGATTACGCAGTGGATTATGGATTGCAAAATTGTCCGAACTGTGGATTTCTTGATCGTTAACCTCTGGATCGTGCTTGATGGTGTGTCGATTGCTACAGCTCAGCTTTCTGATGGGGATGAATTTCCCCCTCAGACTGGAGAGACGTTTACATGTTTGTCTTTATTTTAATTCTTCAGGCACTTTTCTTTCTCCACCTCCTCCTCCTCCTCTCTGTATTTGGCCGTTTGTGTGCTCGAGCTAAGCCTATTCTTATCCCCAGCCCACTGTTTTGTGTAACAAAACCCTTCGTGTCTACCAGCGGCAGTGATGAAAAAAATGGGGCATTTATGTAACCGGCTGTTTGTTTGATTTCAGATCAACTACGCCATTTTTGTAACTTCTTGTTAAATGATCTTAATGATGGTAATTATGATGACAATGATACTTATTGATACAGTATGTGTGATGTGCAAGGATGAACTCGGGACCCTCCCCTTAACCCAAGTGCACCCAGACGCCTCTGAACCCTCTCTGATTCAGGACTAAACAATGAACAACTGGTCTGTGTTCAGCGAGGTAAAACATCAACAGTCCTTCAGATAGAAGCAGAATATTATAGCCAAATATGAGGACACATACTCATACCTGCTCCACACACTGTGTTTCAGGCTCAATGTTGAAACAGGCCCTCCAACTTCTCTGATTGTGGATTCTGCTTCTGGTCCAGGGCGGCGTCATGTGCTACTTTGCCGTTAAATACGACTCAAATCAAGCAAAAAAAAACAAAAAAAAGTTAAAAACAAACAAAACAATTTCAACAATCAAGCAAAAAGATGCTGCATGTCACACGGATTTAGCCTAGGTGTTTATAAATTGACTGACTGACTGACTTGGCTGCCTTCTTAACCATTTTAGACCCAGCTGTACAAAGGCTTCAGGGGCCCCGGGGGCCCCGTGCAGCACGAGTAACCATAGATGACCGAGCTCTCCTACCTTTATTTGTGTCTTCGGACACTGAAGCATGTTTACGGTTCATACACTTACATGTACATTTTGAATGAAGCCGTCCAAGAATCAGTTTCTACTCGGTGAAACTGAGAACCACGAAGAATGGGGAATGTTTCTGATTAATGTCGTACTCTAAAAGAAAAAAGAAAAAAAAATCAAAAGGGCATAAATGGTGTCTGTATATATAAACTGTTTTTGACATGTATGAGGTTTAGTTTTTTTAATCCATAAACAGACTGTGGACTTGATCATCTGTATTGATGATTGCCTCTGAAGCTGCAGCAGAGAGATGCTACTTTAATCTCTTCAGCCTTCCTCACTGATTACTTTGCTGATGTGCAAAATTGTTTATTTTTAGAGAACAGTTTATTCTTTTATTTGTCCTTTTTTTGGGAAAACGTGTCAGTTTTACTTCACCTCCTGACCAAACAAATGTCAATTCACATATTTTTGTGTTAATGTATGTTGATGACTAAATTGTCAAATGGACAGTTATAAATAATGTTAATATGTTTTTTTCTGAATAAAGATTTCAACGAAATTGCATCCAATGAGCGTACAGCTGTGGTTTTTATTGCAGTGTAGCTATATAAACCATTATAAGCTATTATGTTAATGTGCATGTTTATAGCTTCAATTTATACAGGTCTACATGGGGTCATTAGGCAGTGGTATCAGCATAGTCATGTAGTCTGAGGCACCACCTAGTGTTGTTACACAGTTATCACATCTGTTGGCAAAATGACTGGCACACACTAGCGTAATGCTTACCAAACCTTTTCTGTCACGCCTCAGATTAGATTTCAGGCCTCCTTTTTTGCATATTAAACTACCAATAACTGGAGGATGTGGTAATGATGGGCGCCAGGTTACATTTTAGTTGAATACAATAACATTCCTGCATATTTCTTTACAAATGGTTCACAAACTGAGTTAGTAGTGAACTAGACTTTTCTAATATTTTAGATTTGGCCTCTTTGCTTGATGAGCATCACACATTTTTATTTAAAAAAAAGATGAAAAGATGTATGTGTGTTTTCCAGCCATGTGCAGCTGAATCTGGTGCTTATCAGATCAGGGACAGCAAACTTCAGAAAGAACGACTGTAAATCCATCATACATTATTTTCTTCTACCATGTCAAGCCTCTCCGTCATGCTCTTCACATACTTTTGTTATCTGAATCAATCTTACTGAAATTAATCTGGTTTTGTTTTTCAAACATATCACATTCATAGACCTTTTGACCTTTCGTAGCAGTAAAGGCACAGGTGGAAATGATTATGTTAACGATGACTCCGTCATGAATAATGTTATTAGTCACACCTATGTTTGACAGTAAAATAAATGATAAGCACATGAATTAATGCTTAAAATCCTGAAATCAGCTTCAAATCTTGAAATGTGGTGTTCTGAACTGATATAATGCAATTACTATTCAAATAAAAACTGGGACAAGCGAATGTTTTCATCATATTTATCGGTCACAGAATAGAAAACAGTAGTGACATCCTAACTTAAAACACATCATCACTCAGGGACTGAAAATGTTCAATATATTAAATCCCTGCACAGCAGGCATGAAAACGAGCAGAGTAGGAGAAAGAAGAGGAGTTAGAGGTGGAACAGGAGAGCACAGAAGGCAGAGATAAACTTGGATAATGGCTCTGTAATAAATATTGGCTCTGATGCAGGTGCGCTTTGAAAAGTAAAAGATTGCAGACATGATTTAGTTTGTTTTCTTCTAAATTATCTTCAGAGTTTATTTTATAGACTATGTTGTATAAGGCACTTAAGATCATTTCCAATACCAACCACTTCAAAAATGACATGTTTGACATCTACTGTATAATATTAAATGATTAAAGCTTAACAGCAATAAAGACTCTTACAAATTCACATCATACTTGCAACTTTTTGTGCCAAACAAATGATCTGACATCTCCTTTCATACTTCTTTGTGGGGCCATACACAACAATCTAATAAGAGTTGTCCACAGTTCAACAAGCAAACTGTAAAATGTAAATACTGATGATTTTTGGCCACAACATATGTCATGATACTGACAAATAAACATGAAATCGGATGCAAGAGATAGTGTTTGTACCGCAGACCAAATCAAAATAACTTCATGAAAAAGTGAAAAGTGATGAAATGTTTTTGACGCACAGCTGACCACAGCTGAGGAAGTTTAGATTGTGTGTTTCTTCCTTTAGTGTTAGGCAATAAGCTGTAAACTTAATCTAAAATCTTCTGTTTCTCCCCTTAGTACACTTAATTTCATTATATTATGTAGTCTCACACGTTTTGGCTCAAACGCTATAATAATGCAAACACAGGACAGAAGACAGAAATGTCTAAATATCTGTACTCCATCTAACAGTAGGCTACTGGCAGGTAACTTGCCTATTTTACTATTAGATTTGATTAAGAACAGTTGAATACAATCAATGTTCTTCAACTGAAGGTACAATGATCATTATCACACATCTTAGAATCAACATTTCATGTCTTCAGAGGTGTGCTTTTAATTCTGTCTGTCTTTCTCTCTCTCTATCACTCCACCTGTGTCTCAATCTCTGTTTCAGTCTCTGTTTCAATGTGTTGCTCTAGCTGAGCGGTCAGGAAGGGGTTGAAGAAGAAGTCAAAGCCAAACTGAAGGGCGTTCTGAGCCGTGCGCCTCCAGTCGTGTTCGATCTTATACTGTCTGCGGCTGAGCACGAGGGTGTCGCCACAGGAGATGCAGTGAATGGCTTTCAGTTCAAACACAGGCCACTTGGAGCCTAAACGTCCCTCCAGAATTGTGCTGAACTCCACCAGGCTTCCTGTATTCAAGTGTAAAAGCACATATTTGAACTCGTTGCTCGCCCGCAGTACAATGTCCTTAGTCGCATCTTCATCCTCTATGATCGTACCGTTCTTGGTCTTTCTCTCCAGCGGCATGCCCATCGTGACTTCAAATTTGTATCGATCAAAGCGTTTGATGTGGCATTCGTGCTTGGCTAATTTTTTAAGTTTACAGAGGGGATCTATTGGAGGGGGTGGCAGGGCAGGCAGGGGCTGAGGCTCCGCTGTGACGTTCTTCACCTCATCACACAAAGGATATGGATCACCATAGAGACAGCGCATCCAGTTCCCCATAAATACAGGTAGCAGGTTGATAACGGAATGGGGCCCGTTCTCAATGTCTGTCACACGGACATATTTGAAACGTCCAGTCCAGGTGACACGATGACCTTCGAGATGTGAACAGAGAATCTGAGTTTGGGCCATGTTAGACTCTTTCCAGGCCTGTGGGCCACAGAGGTTGCTGTACTCAGGCCATGTCAGGGTAGAGTTATACACCTTCATGCCTTCAGACCTGTAGACATACATCCAGCAGAAGAGCACCACTGCACTGAGCCATACCAGGATGAGCTTGACAATGCTACTTCTGGACAATGACCGGAAAACCACGATGGGGTTGAGACTGAAGCGAGTCCACAGCCTCAGGACTACTGGCACAAAACAGATAATAAGTGTGACCACCATCTTGACCACTTCTAGAGCGAGGAACCACTGCAGCAACTGGACGATGAGCATCGCAGCCAGGCCAAGTGAGAGTATAGGCAGGGCGAACAGGAAGAGGAAATAGCCAACGCAGGTCCGAATGAGTCCTATTGCAGAGGCGTTATTAAGAAACACTAAACAGAGCTCACACCAAGTGAAACAAACCAGGTACGGCACCAGGCACAGGTAGATACCCTTGAAGCCTCTCAGTTGGGCCATACGGAGGAGCAGATAGAAAAGGTGGCCGTACAGGAGACAGGGCACGCCCAGGTTTAACACCACTACTTCCCCAAGAGGCACAGTGATGAACGTCTTCCCAAAGATCTTGAGGAACCAGAGGGAGTCTGGCAGGAGGTAAGTGAGGGAGCAAGCCCCAGAGAGGACCTCAGTGGCGAGGGCTTTACGAGCAAAGAGCTGAGCAGAGGCATGAAGGCTGAGGAAGGCAGTGACGGTGAAGAAGAAGGCGATGGTGGCAAGTTCTGAGCAGGGGATCCAGGACTTGTCAGCCACAGGGAAGGAGAAAACCACAAAGACCACTGAGAGCAGGAAGTACCTGAGAAAAAAAAATTGAGGATTTGTTTCACTTCAGTTTTGTTTATTTTTAACCATTAGGTTAAAGAAATTAGATTAAAAGCTTCATTTATCCTGTCCTGGAGATTATAAGTAAAATCATTAGTTATCATTACCATAACAAAAAACAAAAACCTGCTTGAACCAAGCAAAAACTTAATTTGCACGACAGGGTGAACACAAAAAGTGATTAACTCAGCGAACAAATGGATGTTTACACATAGATGAAGGTAAATAGAGGCACACTTACAGGTAGGGCTCCAGGTGTGTCCATCCAAAGTTGGTCTCAGCCTGCTCCAGATCAAGACCAGGTTCAAAGTGAGTAAGCAGGTCTGTCAGAGCCCGGAAATTTTCCCACGCTTTTGAATTCTGTAGAAACCGATGCTTGTTAATTTCTGAATTTACAAAATTAAACATGCATTTAACTGCAGAAACAGAAGTTACCAACCTGGAAAACACGCAGTGTGCAGATGACCATAGAGAAGAATGAGAGGTAGAAAACCAGCAAGGGGATGAGGAAGATGAAGAAGTCAATGGTGAGGTTGGAGATGATGAAGAAGAAGATCAGCGCGTTGACATGGTGGGTGGGGATCAGGGTACTGAGCCACTGCATGCCAGCTCGTGATGCCCAGTCGATGAGGTGCTCCTTGATCTCCAGCAGAGCGTACAGGGGGAACTTCAGCAGCTGGTTGAAGCAAATGAAGAGGTGAGGTCAGAACATCACTGAGGTCCCAAAGTCTTATTATAAAAGAGGAGAATTTCTATGGAAGCTTTTGGTAAGCCCTCTCACTATAGCACCATATATCACTCCTATCACAGAAAATGTACTTGTGCTTCCTCCACACTTTCTCAGCAAATAATTGAAGTTCTCATTTGTGACTGATCGATATTCAAAACTGTGAAATAAATGTAATAACACATCTTGTAGTTTTTCTCAGTGTTTTCAGTGTGCAATCAATACCATCAAAATAGGGACATGGTGATCTAAATAGCATCACTTATGATGAGCTAAATCCAAGTAGGCCTAAGATAAAGACTGACTATAACAACATTGAACATATAATGTAACACTTTAGACAGTGTTTGGGCACTGCTGTTGGTCCGCTCCCATTTTCAGACATGTCATGCACACTTGCAGATATCAGCTGATAAAATGCTTTTACTCCTAGGTTGAATAGTAGGATAAACTATACTTCCCATTTGTGTTTGATCCAGCAGACTGAAACAAGGAGGCAATTTTGTAACTTATACTACAAAAAGCATAGGAAAGGAGGTTGTGTGGTTTAAGTACACATGGGTCAATGACGTATAAGGATTTTCAACAACTCAATTTTAAATAATAAAAACAAGCATATCTAATGCAGTAGTTCAAACATTCAGAATGTTGTGTACCTGACAATTCATATTACAATTTGAAAGTGATTTTAGTGGGTTTTTCAAGATTAATTGGCACTGGCCTTAAAAAAAAGTCATTTGGTGCGACCATGATTCATCTTGAAATGTCTTATATAAATAAAAGACCATCATTTACAAAGATTTAAAAAAAAAAAAAGCAAATACTTTGTTTCCAAACACTTTATATTACTGAAAACTTGTAAAAAAAGATGTGAAGCGTGTTAAGTAAATTAATTTATTTCAAGATGAATCATGGTCGCACCACATGACTGTTTTTAAGGCCAGTGCCAATTAATCTTGAAAAACCCACTAAAATCACTTAATTTCAAATGTATAATATGGATCTCAGGTACACAACATTCTGAATGTTTGAACTACTGCATTAGATATGCTTGTTTTTATTATTCTACAATTGAGTTGTTCTAAATCCTTATACGTCATTGACCCACATACAGGTGGGACAGAAAATGGAAAGTCTAACATTATACATTATGGTGTTAACAACAGGCAACAAACATAAATAATGATTTCCACATAAACACATTGCACTGGTTAATGTCCAAATCATGAACCACAATTTCCACATTTTCCCCATCTCCCCCCTCATTTCTTGTCACAACTTTACTGTCACTGTCCAATAAAAGGTATTAAGAAGAAATCTTCTTTTTTTTTTTTTTTTTTTTTTTTTTTAAATAGATAAACTGAATTTTATTCATCTGCTTGGTTCCCACCTTTTGGTGCAGGGGCAGTTCATCTGGATTTTTCACAACTACGTCATCATCATCGTCATCGTCAGTGCCTCCTGCAGCAGCCATGAATGTTGACGGCGCAATACCCTGAGCGTACTTCTTCGTCATCTCAACAAAGTCATCCAGACCGACATGAGAACTGGCTATAAAGACAAACAGAGGACACATCTTGTAGGTTAATTTACAATTAAAATATAACTTTTATTGTATCTATAATGGTATCTGTTAAAAAGTGATTCAATAAAAAGGATGTATTTATTCCCCTTGGGTTACCTTACGCATGACTCAAATGGGAATAAATGACAAATTGTACATAACCAATCCTTTTAGTGAAGACTTTTTTTTAATTGTGTGTGTTAAAAGTCATGTTTTGGATCATACATACACTCGCTGGTGACCATCGTTTCCAGGACTCTCCTTTGTTTCTTGGCGGAGCTGTTAATTGGGCCCGGGGAGACTGGTTTGCCTGCAGATGAAAAATAAAAGGGACAAAAAATTCCTTTAGCATGTTGATACTTTATTTTTTCCCATGTATGTACTTTATGTAATACTTCATTCATTGTAATTTTATTAGAAATGTTAAATGACAGTATATCCTCTCTCCATACCTGGCTCTGTGTGGACATGTTCGACGTTCTCTAGCATCTCAGAAACGGCCACTGACTTTTTCCTCTCTGGGTTCAACTTCCAGTACATGAGCAAAGCGGCTTTCCGAACTCCTCTCTCAAAACGTGTTTCTGTACACAACTTCTTCACCTCTTCAAAGTTCTCCAGAGTGATGCCTGAAAAACAAGAAGACATTTGCACACTGATGATGGCAAACTATTTTCAGCATCAGCTGAAGGGCAGTCTAATCAATTCCTAACATCAAACCAATGATTTAATACCTGTAGATTGAGAGTGCACATGGGAAATCTTTTGGTACCTTTTCTTGAGGCTAGGCATTGCTGTAGCAGCCTGACGGCGTCCTTGCGGCCCTGTTTAGCAGCCTGGATCAGCCACGTGACTGCTGTACAGTTGTTCAGCTCCTCGTCCTTTTCTTCTGCCAGCGCCAGGAAGTAACGCCCCATCTGGACACACACCCACACACACAGACACTCAGAGACAGTTGGACTTGCAGGGCAAGCATTACTGTGACTTAGGTGACTTGTCCTTCCCAGCAATATGTCATTCTGAAGTATCATTTATCATTAGTTGGCTGATCTGTTGTGCGCCCACCATATGGTCGTTAAAGTCAATTTATTTGTAAACACTGACCTTGGTCTGTGCTTTAGCATCTCCTGACTTTGCTCTGGACTCCAGATCCTCAAAACTGACCTCCTCCTCTGGCTCATCTGAAGAAAACAGAAAATTAAAAACTAAGCACACATTATACAACATTAAATCATTTCAAACATCTTGAGTACATTTTGTGGCTGTTGATGATTTAAGTGTGCAATTCTCCCTTCAGTAAATGGACAGATAACTTAAAAGTGAATTCAAAAATTTGTTCTACTTGTCTGACATAAATAAAGCTGCAATAATTGGTAGATTCATCAATTTGTTAACAACTATTTTGATAATCAAATAATTGATTTTGTCATTTTTTCCAGCCAATACTCCAAATGTTCAGTTGTTGCAGCTCTCTCAGATCTGAGTATTTGAAGCTTTTCTGTGTCAGACATGATAGTAGACTACATGATTTGACTTTGGACTGATGGTTGGACAAAACACGATATTTGAAGACATCACATTGACTTTAATGAAATCAAAGTGGGTATTTTCTGACATTTTATAGACAAAACAATTCATAGATTAACCGAGAAAAATAACTCAATCGATAATGAAAACAATCATTAGTTGCAATTTTAGACAAAAATATGTAAACTAAACATGAAAATGTGTAATATCATTAGTCCTATCTGCAGCTGATATTGACAAGCATGTGTGCAAAATGCACACACTCAAAATTGTTGTCTTACCAACCCAGCTGTCTAATCCTGACACTGTACCACATCAGCAAAAATATTTAGCTTACCCTGTTTTACATGTCCTGAAACCACTGAGCAAGCTCTTTCAATTTCATGTGTTCAAATAAAATGTATCTGAACATGGAAACCTTTCATTTAAATGCCTGTAAACTAAAAAATTGAGAAATGATTTCTCTAAAAAATAAAACTTCTTTGAGTATTATAAATACAATCACAGTTTTTTAAAATACTTGCGCATGGTCACGCAACAGGAACAGAAATATGGAAACACTCCAATTCACACAACCCATCAGCACTGTGGCAGTTAATAACACAAGAGATCCCAGAGTGTGAGCATGAGTCAGATCCTTCCAGAAAAAGCTCCTCTCCTGATGAAACTGTCCCACTGAAACCTGTTGGTTTAATTATCATCTTCTTTAGGCTGATGACTTCTGCTACTCTGTGCCTCTCTGAAGCAAGAGCTGCATCTAATGAGAAGTAATCTTTGTGATACTGGGAAAAAGACGGGGGTGGTAACAATCACTTTCCAAGATGCCAAAACGCCCACAGGCTGGAAATGATACTGCTTGTCTCAGAGGGCAAAGGAAATGTGATGGGATCCAGTAATTTCCACCAGATGCTCCACAGTTCTCTGGTTCGCTGTTCAAAACTAGACCCACCAACTGATAGCTTGAATATTTGTTCAAGGCAGTCAACAGTAGCTCCTGGTTGCTACACATAGAAACTTTTATTAGCTACAATATATTATCTACTCAATTCTGGACAAGTAGACACATGCGTTATCACAGTGTATTTTTAACAGCACAAGCTCTGATGGAAAAACCGTGGTCCAAATTAAATGACTATGGTGTTAGTTTTCACGCGTTCCAGTAATTACATATCTGGATGTCAATGCCATGCCAAGTCATGCAGTACATGAAAATATGATATTGCCAGAAGAGCTGACAGGTCTCCTGTTATGTGAACTTCACACACTGGGTTTTGGCTAAGCAGAGTTGAAAAGATAGAGGTGAGACAGGTTTTTTTTCTCAGGTCAGCAAAATGGGAGAGGCTACTTTACATGTTGTGGGAAATGTCTGTAGTTGTCATGGAGACATAACACTTTATACTGCACACTGGGAGTGTTGGTTGCACTGATTGCTGGAGAAGAAGGAGGTGAAATTGAACTGTAAAGATTTTGTTTTATGATTATAATAGGTCAAATGTCAGAGTCTGATTCTCACCTGGTTCAGGTGTGGGAGGAGGCTGTAGAGGTGTGGCATGGGCTCCAGATGGGGGATTTGCCGTAGAGGCTGCATTGAGCTGAGATCTGCCCACCTGAGAGGGGCTTCTGATGGGCATGCGAAGAGGGGAGGCAGGCGGTGTGGATAGGGAGGAGGAACGGGAAGAAAGACCAGGAGAAGCCTGAGAGGAGGCGGGGGAGGGAGAAGGTGACAGTGTTGTTGGAGCTGTTGGCATGGAGAGTTTAGGCTTAGGCCGGTCTGAGGATGGTGTGGATGTGGTAGCAGATGAGCTTGTAGAGGCAGGGCCCGTCCTCAGGGATGAGAGGCTGAGTCTTGGGGTGGATGAGGCGCCGGTCGGCGGTGGATCCATGGCTGAAAAAATAAACAGGCAACAGTCAGAGACCACACCAGTGTGTGTTCACAAACACAAAGACGTTTCACAATATGCTTTTATTTGAATATGCTAAGCACCTGTTCAAGGAGAAACAGCTGACTATGTAAGAGTATGAAGGAGAAGGAAGTTACAGGGAAGGAGAGACAGCACCTGTGGGGGAGTAGCAGCTGTTCTGACAGGACACTTTCTCTTTCCATTTCAACACCCCTCCACTTACTCAACTATAACAGTCCAGAGCACACAAACGAACCAGTGAGGCTCTTGTGAGTGCTCTCTAAAACTAATGGGTTGGTGGAATAAAAAAAATACAGCATAATGTCATGATATTTAGCATGAAAATATTATAACAATCATGTGAGGCTAAGAGAAATAATAATAGTCATCATCTAATTGGATAGAATCAACAAAGTCTGCCAATGTTATCCACTGGTAACAAATATACCATTAAAAAAAGGCATTAATTTCAGGCTCCATGCTGACCATGTGCTACTGTGCCAAGGGTCCACACATTTCTATTACAAAACAACCACACAACAACAACAACAACAACAACAACAACAACAACAACAACAACAACAACAACAACAGGTGTCTCCTTAAAGCATTTTGACAACCTTTTGTTTCCCGTGACAGCAAAACCAACCATGTGGTCTCATGCAGTCTATTTTAGATGTTATCAGGTGAGCCCTGTGCAGCTATATTGAGAAGGTGACATCCCTCAAGTGCCCTGACTGGAAACGTGATGAGTCCCGCAGGAATTCAGGGAAGCCCCCTCTTTGCTAAAGAAAAAACAGCTCCAATGACACTGATTTCACCGGTGGACTGGACATGCATATGGTGACCTCAACAACTAGAATACAGTGTGCACACGGTGTCAAAGTCTTTCTCTAAGTTAGCTGACATATAAAAGCCTGGTAGATGTGGCAGGCAGCTGAACTAGCAGGTGTTTTTTGTTGCTAATGCTAACTTGTCATGTTCAAACTACTCTTGTCCGCTCACCTTTAGGACCAGAGCGCCGGTTTACTTTTAATCCTTCTGCTGAAAGCTTAGCTATTTCACTTTCTTCGCTATTCGGTGTCCCAAGTCATTCTTCACTTTCGCTTTTGTGAATTCAGCCTGTCCGCTGTTTCTTCGTGGTCAAACTCACAAACACACACACTAAGCACAGCACCGTCTGCCAGCTGCTTCACATGATGGCCACGCCCACTTCTTGTTCTCTGTGTTGTGATTGGACAAAGACGAAGGCTCGGGTTTCTTGAAGCGTTTTTGATTGGCTGAAAAAGCGAGACGTTTAAATGATGGCCGTCAGTCAAAATCAATCAACTGTCGAAAGATTTTTTTTTTTCCAAAACTGGGTTTCAGGGATATTTATTTATCTATTTAAATGTCCATAGTAAGGAGCCTCAATACTTTATCTGTATGTTTCGTTTAACGTTTGCTCTGTTTTTTGTAAATCCTTGTTCGGTGTGTTTTGCCATGTATTATCAGTTCACCACCAGGAGATGGCAGCACATGGCATGTTGTTTCCGTTCACTAAACTTTGCTAAACTATTTAAAACATTTAATCTGCCATTGTGCTATTTATCTTTAACCCCCACCTCCCTTCACCACCACCACCACCATACAGATGTATGTAGGATACAAGACATAATATTGTTGTGTACCTTCTGGTGTTTTTTAAATTGTTTATCACTGTTGTTTAGATTAATATAATAAAGAAATAGCCTATATGATTTTTGGTCAATGAAGGTGTGTATCATTATTATTATCATTATTATTATTATTATTATTATTATTATTATTATTATTATTATTATTATTATTATTATTATTATTATTATTATTATCATCATCATCATCATTCAGCAACAATAATCAGGTAAAACTGTGAAAACCTTCCCAAATCTATGTTTTAAGTGTAATATTTGATGTGAGGTTTATTCTCTGACAGCAGCATGTTATTTGAGCCCAAACATAAGTTACTGATTGTTTGTACTGTAGCTTCTTGCACACGACAGAGCAACTTGCCACAAGGAGCACTGGGAAAGGAAAACATTAACGTTCAGATGAGGGGGGCCCAGGCAAAAAGGAAAGCAAGCAGACAACAAAAGGACTTGTAAAGAGAAGGGCTCAGAGGAAAGACTAAGATTAAAGTTCAAGTCTGGGAATGAGGGTAGATAACACAGGGTGGGAAAACAAATGAAATGGGGGCAGTAATTGCTTAACTGCAGCTGCACTGAAGCAGTTATGTAAATGGATCTCGATTAGTAGATTAACGCAATCCAGTTGAGAGGATAAGCAGGACCCTTATACTGGTTTTTGGTCTTTCACATGCACACATTCAATCTATATTAGGCAATCTGTCCTTTAAATAGGCTTAGACACACATGCTCACAGACGCAATTCCCATCTAGGTAAAACAGCTCAAGATAAATATACGTAATAATGAGCTTATTATGAGTCCAAATCTTTTGATTATTCAAATCTCCTAGGTAGGCTAGACATGCCCCTGCCTGACACTTTTTCTATGTGGTCATTACTTAAGCAATTGAAATTGAAACAAGCTGGTCTGTCTACAATCTTTTTTACTTCAGTCTGCTTGTTTGTGACTCTGTATCCCCTCCAGGACTCCACATCACATTTTCCAATCTCATATCTGGTGAGCCGTCTATGTCAGTGGCAATGACAGAATGGAGACCATTAGTCCAAAAATACCCCCCCCCCCCCCCCCCCCCACCTCTTCCTCTCTTAGTAACAGTTCCCCATATATACAATAAAAAAACGCACCCACAGGCTCCCCCAGCAATGCCAATGGCTCGCACAGGAAGAGAGACCTGAGGAGGAAGAAGAGGAGGTGTGGTCAGTAACCATGGCAACCACAAAAGGTTTTGTGAGAACAGACATTGATTGCAGTGAAGATGAGTATTTCCATCACTAATGCAGCTCAGTAACCACTCTGACCTTTGAAGTTTCCCTTTGCAGGGAAACAGGCTGTAATACTGCATGTACTGTAGCCAGCTCATACTTTTTTATGGTGTAGTTACTTAATAAATATTATTTACTGCATAGTTATAACACCAGCTTGTTTATGTTATGATACCAAAAGAACTGCCATGATGCCATACAATCAGGTATCACATTGAAGAAATTGAGGAAAGAGTGGAGTTAACCCAGCTCTGGTAATGTTTGGGACTGATCGGAAACATCCTGTATTCAAATCACTGGCACTTCCTACACACTTTCTACACTAAGTGGAGAAAACTCAACTCCTTGCCGTGGCATACGTCCCCTCTTAGCTGGCAGTCCTCTGTGTATTGATCTGCTGCTATTTAAGGCCTGTGGAAAGGCTTGCAGGAGACAGGGAAACAGGAGAAAAAGAAGTCATATAAAAGGGAAGATAGAAATCAATGTATGCAAAACCTCCCGATTTGCTCTCAGTCCCAACATGGTCAACAGGTCGAAGCATTTTTCTTAAAAAAAAAAAAAAAAGTTATCTTATGAGATATCAAAACACATTCCTATCTTGAAAATGCACACTGCTGGTATTAAGATTTACGATTAAGATACACATTATTATTATCCTAGAGGGAAACTAGTTTGCAGTGTGTGCAGAAAACCTAACGTAGACAACAACAAAAAACCCACACACTAAGGAAGAAAGAGAAACAATCAGCAGCAATCCAAGACACAGTCCATTCATGGCATATGTCATTAGTAAAACTACACACACATGCACAAAAAACAACAAAAACCAAAACTACACATCACCATCCAGCACTGCTCATGATGTACAAAAGTTCAATGTGAGAGAAGACACAATGCAGCCCAGAAATATACACAATACACAATACTTTCAACTGTGCATCACTAACTATAGTACTAGTCTCATGTGCAAAACATACACACCAGTGTCGACAGTATATTGATTTTCGAGTTGGATGTCATTTACAATACTCACATTTATTAGTCTCTTAACTTAAATACCAAATAATGTCGGTTAAAGTTAAATTTGCAAATGTAGTAACACATTGTTTATTTACAGTTTCAGCCACATTAACTAATACAAATGCATCTTTGTAACTCTGTTGACTCACATTCTTCCTACATTAAACAACTTGTTTCATGATTCTGGGTGTGGGCAGTTTAATAGTGTAATGGAACTAAGTACTGGAATGGCTAAAGGAACATTTAACACAGGCAGTTCCATTAAACTACTCATATTTCACTCAGAAACTCAGAGGCAAATTCTTGTTTAAAAAGCTTCTAAATATCAAATTAGCTTCAAAGGCTATTTTCTACTGTTATCTGTGAGGTTGTCGTCTTGTTATGTTCATGATATGACTTAATTTTTTGGGGGGATGGACATGGAACATCAGGCTCAGATTGTTTTTAACTGACTAACAGTGGTGAGTCATTCCCGGGAAGCCTAATTATCTTCATATGAAAGTGTTACGTCACCATGAGCACTCCAGCAGAATGTGGGGACTTGTGTTTACATTGTGGAAAAAAGTTTTAATATCTTAAATATACTGAAAGGTGTCCAATGTTTGATTCGGTCTCAGTTTGTGTGTGTGTGTTACCACTATCCCTCATTTGATTCTCTGGTCCCCTCTGAATACCAAACGCTGTCTCTATAAGGTATAATAAGTTTAATCTGCTAGCAGTCATGAATATGTTAAGCTTATTATGGACAGCTCTCATGGATATGCAAAAAACCAAACAGCGAGTCCTCGCATTACCAAGTTTCTCATAACTGGGCCAAAGAGCTGGAAATAGGCTGACTGACTACATATAGTACTGTTGATATATAGAGAGAGTGTTTTCAATGCTAATGAGTAAGACTGTTGTGTTTTCACATTGAGAAATCTGTGATTAAGATGCTTGTAAAACTTGAAAACTGAGCCTAATCAGTGCACCTTTTCTTAGAAGCATTGCTCATGATTTTCATTTATACCTGCTATCCATTTTACACTTTAATCATCACCAGTATCACCTAAATCTGGAGACTGGCTGTTCTTTTACTTGAGGATGGCATATCACAAGGCCTAGTCACAATGTTACTGTGACGTCAAATGGAAAAAGGATTCCCTGTTTCCGAAAAGTCTCCAGTTCTCCCGTTGTTCTTTCAGAGGGAGTCATGGAACAAAAAAACAGACCCTCATAATACCACGTTGCCTAAAACAGTTTAAAAAAAAAACCTCAGGCAAAACAATTAACATAACTCTCATTACTGCTCGCTGACACACATTTGCTCTCTGAGTCAACCCCTCACCAAAACAAAACAGACCATACATTCCTCTCTCCTCAATGAACTCTGCCTGCAACCTCAATGTTTTTTCACTTTATCTCTCCATCTGGGTGTCTGTTTGCTGGCCTCAGCAGGAACCTGAATGGACGGCTGCTTAATACTCCAAACCCACCCCCCCATTTGCTTGTCTGCTTTAACTCACTCAAAAATGTCCTTCACATATAAATAGTAGGTCCAAACCATGTAGAAAAATGCCTATGGGAGTCCAATTCTGGATGAGTGCAGTGAACAACCACCGCATTATAGGAAACCATGTAGACAACTGATCCTTATCCCTGAATGTGTTCCTCTCCTACTACTTCCTATGTCGCCCTGCAGCAATGGGCTACATATGCTGCAGCCACAGAAATCTGTGATGTGTGCGGAGCTGCGTGTGAATGGCAGGCAGGCAGTTGCAGTGTGGAGAGGCAGAGACAGGCAGCTGTGCGTAAGTAATGCATCCACCAGAATCTGGGTCACACTCACACCACTTTCGTATTGTCAGATTATTTCACCTACTTTTATAATTTGACGAATCATATTGTCCCAGCTGAATATACTGAATATAGATCCCCACTGTCATTGAAGCATCTCTTTAACAGTCTGTCACCACTATAGATGAAGATATATGGTGGAAAAAAATCAGAAATATTGTTGAATCTAGATGATGTGATGCTGGCTGGTTGATGGTTAACCTTTCTTATAACAGATTCTTGTCACCATAACACCTGGCAAAAGGCTCAGTGGCTCTTCATAGAAAAGAGGTGATAAAACATAAATGCATCTGTAAAAATAATGATAATGTTAATATTATGTTTGGGTGCTATGTTACTTCTTGTTTTATTGCAAAACTGTTTACTGTTCAGCAAATCACAGCCTATAATTTACAGTCTTTAGAGCTCTGGGGTTTGAATATTGTATGAATGTTGCCCTCCTGTTGCATTTCATTTGTTAGAAATTTAAACATAGTTTTTCTGTTTAAAATATATCCTCTGTGGATTTGAATGTTTTGCTAAGATGAATGACAAGATGTTTTTCAGATATAAAAACACATGATAATAGGTCTTTTTTTTTAACTGCAGAAACATAAAGTCAAGCAGCACATATTGAAACAGGCTGGTTAGGAAATCTAACAGAGATGTTACAACGAATAGTTCGGAATAAATAATGTATATATATTAAAAAAACAGCTTGGTGTGGTGGGCTTTCCGTGCCTCCCCTGACGGTGTACGTCCTCCCGCACCACACCAGCGTATCCACGCACTCACAGCGCGCGGTGTCATTCTTGAACACGCAGTCAGGTGTCGCGCTTCTTTCACGCTACCGGCGACGCCCGACCAGACCGGCTCTCCCCTTCCCACGTTCACGTCGGCGCTGTCATCGACACAGTTTTTATTTATTTATTTATTTGTCTCCTTTTTACACTCATGTGGATGCAACGCATAGGAGCCAATAACGTCGCGCGTGTCTGCCAGTATGCGCGTGTGTGTTGTGCGCGCGCTTGTGCGTGGAGGTGTAGCTGAATCCAGCCTGTGAGGATAATAGCATTTAGAGGTGGAGATACAACTTCGGCCGCGGTGTTAACTATTGGGAAATGAGTCATATATGCAAGGAGGAAAGTTTGTTAGTGGACGCTGCTCGCTTTAGCTCTCCACACCGAAGCCCAGCCTCCTTTTCCTGGATGTGAAGCCCATTAAGGGCAGCGGCGTTTCAACATCAGCTCGCTTCGGATCACCCGGACGTCCATTTCAGGTGAGTTTATTCTCTTTCTAACGCTCGACAACTTCTGGAGACTCGTTGGTAGACTTTGGATAAGCTATTAGCTGCTGTGGCACACACCTGACACCCGTGTTTCATCCGTTAACGGTCGACAGAGAGCCGCCGGGGAGCTTGTTAACCGGTGTCCGAGTAGAGCTATCATACGTGGGGATGCCTAACCTCCTTCATATCGACCCTGGCAGGGATGTGAATGCTGTGCTTTGGTTACGTGTAGAGCATCTCTGGCCTCTCTCTCTCTCTTTCTCTCTCTCTCTCTCTCTCTCTCTCTCTCTCTCTCTCTCTCATCTCTCTCTCTCTCTCTCTCATCTCTCTCTCTCTCTCTCTCTCTCTCTCTCTCTCTCTCTCTACTCTCTCTCTCTCTCTGCCAACCAGCTAAAAGAGGAAGTATGCAGCTTGATAACGACATGGGCGATCAATACTCAACCGCTCTGCAGTGCTATCGTTACATGGCAGTGCTTTGCAAAGAAATATCAACACATTAGCCTGTACAGAAAGAGTGCAAGGACGTCCGACCTCTGTGTCTGGAGGATGCTGCAGCAGCCCCCACGCATGCATGCCGTGGGGTGTGGTTGGCGAGCCGGACAAGCGGGCTGTCAGCAGTGTAATAAAAGCGCTTCCTCCAGCAGCACTCTAGCCTATAATCTCTCATTTGACAACTCATTAGAGGGCTGGTCACATCGCATTAGGCCATCCCATCATCTCCAGCGTAACCTCTTCACCAGACCACTCGTCTCCTCTGCCATGCATGCACTCTGCCTGTGTCCGGGCTGTGTTTACCAGTCATAACAGCTCTGCAGCTCCAGAGGCTCGTAAATCTGCCCCGGTGGACAGGAGACATGTGTTGCACTGTCACTTGTACCCCATCAGCCTGCTCAGGGCATGCTGCAAAAAAAACCAAAAACCGGTGATGATGGCAAGCTGTGCTCACTGTAGTGTGTGTGTTGTATTGACTGAGGAATAGCTCTCATGCTGGTACAAAACTGTAATTTTGTGACACAAAGCTGTTATGCTTATTTAATGTTATATTTTTCATCCTGACCTCAATCTGTCAATCTTTTTTGTTAGGTATAACATCAATGGATGCTTGACATTCACTGGAGCTCCATTTTACTTCATACTGTGGTTTCCTTTCTCCACTTTCTCCTCTCCCTAACTTAATCTATCCACTTATTCTTTATCATAATCCTATCTTTCCCTCTATAGTTTAATGCTTCGAGTGACGTTCAAGCTACTAGGATAATCTCAGTGGACTATACCCACATGTGCATACCTCTCTCTTTGCACCGCTACTGTCCTTACAACCCTTTCGTCAAGACATAAAAGGGTGCTAAATGCTTAGTGCAGAAGGTGAGACAGATAATAAGTAAATGTCTGTTTATGTCATGAGCCAGAGGGTTAAAAACAGCCAACCAGTAGTGACTGATGTGCTGTGTAGTCAGAAAGAGAGAGGCGAGGTTAATCACATTACTGACTGCACTATCATGTCTTTCTGAGAGGGGTAGAGGATATCATCGCTAACATACTGTACACAGATGGACCCATGCATGCAAAAGCACACATACACATGGATGTGATATGCACAGGCACACAATAAGACTAGAGGAACCACATCAATATATTACCATGTATAGATCCAAATGCGGTGCAATAAAACTAGCATCTGGGTAAGGAGTCTAAGTGAGTAGATGGTGTGTGTGACAGAAACAGAGAAAAGCAGGAGAGGGACTTCATGTTTATCTGTCTGGGTTGACTAGTTTTTGGGGTCAGTAACTTGTGGTCACTCTGCTGGCATAGTAGTTTTTAGGTCATATGCTTCACTAGTGTTGCACTCGGCTGTGTTACTCAGACTCTTTAGTGTGTTTGGAGTATCTCTAGACTGCTGAGTGTGTGTGTGTGTGTGTGTGTGTGTCTGGACTGTGGAGGGGTGTCTGGAGTGTGGCCAGACCTGTTCTGACAGTCGGCACTCTGCTGATGCCTGTAGCTGATCACACTACAGTTTGAATGTTTTTGTCCGTATGTGATAAAAGTGCAGGATTCAAACAGGAGTACGCCTCAGTCCGTCTATGCCCTCGCTGTTAATGTTTAACATGTGTTTTATCTCTGCGGAAGAACACATTTGTAGATTATTTTATGTATTTATTGGGCCCGCATGTCTCACTGATGTCTAGTTAATGTTTGACACACTCTGAGCCTTTGTGTGTGTGTGTGTGTGTGTGTGTGTGTGTGTGTGTGTGTGTGTGTGTGTGTGTGTGTGTGTGGTCTGTCCAGCCTTTAGGAGGTCCATCTGTATGAATGTAATTTGCTTGCAACCATTTTAAAGAACTGTTTTCCGAACATTTGTACTTTTTTACATTTATTACAGGAATTAGTTTAAAGTGTGTCAGGTTACATACATGAGATTACAAATAAACTATTAAAAGAGTCTAGTCTACTAGTTTAAATCTCACTGAATGTTGATTATGATGGTGGCATCCCTCAGCCACACTGTCATTATAAAATGCATGTTATGTCACTCTGCAGACTTAAAGATTTCCACCTGAGTCACGATTATTGCACTAATACCACACATGGCTTGCTTTAAATGGATGACTAAATTAACAGGCGTTATAGGGAAGTGTGAGGTGTGATGAATCTAGTATTCTCATCAAAAAAGGCTTGTTTTTATTTACAGTATTTGTTTAAATTTTATTGGATTGCTGTGTACTTATGCAAACTGAAAGAAAGACAAATGGCAGAATGGTTTCAGAAACAATAACACTGAGACCTGAAATGATGATAGCAAACTGTCATGTAATTGTAGCTGAAATGTAATGAAATGCAATGAGAAACAGTTTTATTGCCAATAATACATATTTTTATGCACATGATCAAAATCGTCTACAGTTGTATGTCAAAGTAAGATAAGTACCTGTTTAAAAACTGTAAGAAGTTCACTACTACATTACACATGCTGTCAATAAAAAGAGAAAAACACATACTGTCATATGTTTACATTTTAAACCTTTAAGTAAAAGGCAAACAACACCTAACAAACAAGGAACTGTTGTAACCCAATACATAACTTAACAGAGAAAAGGCGTTTCCTCAGCAGTTGTGAAACTACCTGTGTGTTTGTCACGCCTTGTTCAAGTATTAAGGTTACAGCATCCAACCAGCCACCAGTAGCCAGGTATGTTCCTCTGCCTACTCACTTTTAGGTAAAAACATGTGCTGCTGTGTTGGTGCTCATGGACACATTTCGTTGCTGACACTTTCAGGGTGGCCCACAGTTAAAGAGTTCCTTTCTCAAGCAACGATTAGTTTAATTGTGAAACCCCCTCAGCGGCTGCAGAATTTCTTCATCACGTCTTTCTTGCAGTCAGCAGTAAGTGCTTTAGCTCCATTGTTTGTTTAAGCAGATTGTGTTGGTGCTACATTCACTGCATTTAAATAAGCCTAGAAGGTGCCTTTTTATATATTATTCTTTTTATGTGACTCTTTGACTTGTGATTAATTTTGATGAGTCATTTGATCAGCCATATCTGGGTGAAGAAGACTTTTTGATCTCTTGCTTTCAGTTTTGTTTATTGAAAGGTTTTGTGTGCCCTTTGAGGTTATCCAGCTGAATATTAGCAAGGCTAACTGTTTTATACTCACAGTAAACGAGGTAATTTAAGATCTATGACCTGCGCTGGCTTTTGTTTGCCTATGTGAACATTAAAGGTGCTTGTTAGCTTCTCAGTGCCCCTATAAAATGTTCCTGTGTCCCATTTAACATTCCTGGTTTTCTATGAGCTATAAACTTTCAGAGTAAGCTCCTGGCTGCCAGCTTGGGAACATGTGGCTCCAGTATGTGCCTGTACACACATGTTTGTCTCAGGCAAAATCTGACCTCATGTCATGAGATACAGACACTGCTGACAATTAAGGGTTTGGTTGTGACAAGAGTTTTTCAGTCGAGGAGCCTACCCTAAAATGTGTAAAAATAAATATAAAAATTATGCATGAGACCAATTAAGGAGTCACTTATAGTTATTTGCCTTGAAAATAACCATTACATGTACAGTAGCTTCCATGCCTCCTTCCCTGATGAAGAAAAAACAGTGAAACCATCTGTCATGCCTCTCAGCCATTTCAACGTGGGTACACCTGGTCTCCGATAATGGCACAGACATGTTTAAACATGCTGAACAGTGGCAGAATGGCAAATGTTAAGATGTTTTTTGTTCTTATAAATTATTTTTGCAACTTCCTGTGTCACATGCTAGTTAATAAAGTATATTGCTCCACTGCAAATGAATTCATGTTTGTGTCACTAATGTCAATACGTTTCGAGAGCTTTTGGTGCTGGAGTGAATGTGTGTCAACTGAGTCTGTCGCTGGTTGTTCTGTGTAAGATTCAAAGAATGTGTGCTTGTGTCAGTGCTCTCTCACTGTGTGAATGATCTCTCTCTGCCTCTCTTTCTTTCTGCTTCTGTGAATGAGAGTGAGATCACTGATTGCCTGTGCTCTGTAACATCACTGTGCCAGCTAGTGTAGTGGGGGTTGGGGGGTTGGAGGGATGGAGAGAGGTTGGAGAAAGTAAGTGGAGAAGGGGGAGTGGGGCGATGATTGAAGGTTGGTTTCTCTGTGTGGTTTTCCCTCTTTTCCTCTTACTCTTTCCTCCCCTCTTCCTCTCTCCTATAGTCTTAACTATTTCTCTCTCATCCGTCTCATTTTCCATCGCTACTGGTGCCTACGGTTTGAGTACGTGTGACGTGTGACAATCCATGTGGAAGAAAGCTTTCTTGCCCTCCAGCATCGATGCATTTCTGTCTCTCAGTGAACCACAGTGCTTTTCAAATATGCAGCCTCTATATGATGCAAGAGTGTGTGTTTTGTGTGTGCTGTGTATGACTGTGTCTCAAATTCACTGCAAGACTCCTCCTTCCCATCATCCCTCGCTATGAGTGAAATGGAGTTTTGAAAGAGCATGGGTTGCCTTGGTAACTGTTGCTGCCATCTGTGTTATGTTGTACGAATGTTTTGTAATGTGTGAGTGTAGGAAAAGATGGAGGCGCGTGCGGTCTTGATGCTTCAGCTCCCTCATCGTTGCATTATTTATTTAATAGTCAGCAGAACGACTGGAAGGTTACTGGGTTACAATTCATTCCAGGAAGAGATTAGAGGAGTCCACTTGCACCTCAATGAATGTGTGTCATCGTTGCAACTCATCTACTATAAAAACATGCCAAAAATACAATTACAACAGCTTTCAGTGGGGAAAAAAGGAGAAGTAGAGATTATACTAATAATTAATTTAAATCCTTTTGTGTTTGCCTTGACTTGCGTGGTTCAAGTGGATGTGACCCTTTTTTCTGGCTTATCCGGTGTAGACCTACATCCTTATTGGTTTTGCATTTGAAATGACTTTTTAACCAGAAAAATAATGCCAGTGGTTACTCCTTCTGGTATGTTCTGTTTGTTTAAGAAAGGGATGGGTCTTGTAGTTGTATTGCACTGACAAATTATGATGAATGTTCAAATGAGGCAGCTTTATCCGTCTGGTCTACAAAGTTAAGACCAAATGAATCAATGATGTGAGATTTATTTGACACGGTAATCCAGCTTCCTTTCCTCTTTATAAAAAATAAGGCAAAATAAAAGACAGATGAACGGCAGAGAAGAAATAAATGAAGCAAAGATTTGTAACTTAAATAAAGGAGACTTCTCTTGGACGTCAACAGTACATAAAGTTAGTTTTTCTCTACACGCGTTAAGTAGACGACACTGATGCTAGTGCAAGCCGTATCTGAGAAAGTAAAGGATGATTTTATGTAGTCTACATAAAGAGACAAGGGTAAGTAGAGATGTAACAGTCTAGGGGCCAAAATGATGGTGGCCAGACACATTTTCATGCACTATGGAGCTGTTAAGCACAGCCCAGGGAGTGAAATGGGATGATGATAAATGACCTGAGAGCTTCCAGTGTTAGATCCACGTGTATACGTTAGAGAGAAGAGGGTGGCAGAGGAGAGTGTAAATGTTAGTCCCAAAAATAGTCACTTTTCCCCAGGCTGCAGCGCATCATGTGGCTTGGGTCCAGAGTATTGTGCAGAGCAGTTTTGTGTAACCCAGTTTAAGCACTGACTCACCCTTTTTTCCATCTTCTCTTTTTCTCCCTGTCAAATAGAAACTCTCAGGATCTTCCAGCAATGATGTAGACTTGACAATGGTGATGATGTGCTGGGTCAGCCTTGCAGGGAGGAGGAGCAGCAGCGACTGATTCTCTCCTCTGTTACGCGCAACACCTGGTACTCTATGTCTGTCCTGATTGGGCGGGCAGAGTGCTATGTCATCAACCACGCCCTCTGCGGCCCCGCCCCTTAAAAAGGGAAGGAAGCCGGAGAAATCAGAGGTGATGGCTGACTCGGTGCAGGCCACCAACGAGGAATTGAGGAGCAAACTCATGGACGTCCAGATTGAAATTCAACAGGAGCGGGGCAAGGTGTGTAAGAAAAGGAAAAAAGGGAAGGCCTGGTCCAGAGAACTGATGACAGTAGGAATGTAATGCCATTTAGATCATCACTTTGGAAGCAGAGGAAAGAGAGTGAGGCCAATTTTGAAGAATTATTTATTAATGTTTATACAGGCTAATAGTCACAAAGCTGAAAATGCTTCAGTAGTTGCAGTGTGAAACATATATTATCAGCTATACCATAAATGGCTGCATTTATATAACAATAGTAATTACCCTCAGGAGAGCATATGCCTCTGAAATACTACACATTTTAAAGATTTGAAAGTTCTACATGTTTCATTTTCATCAAATCTTAATTTGTTGCAGTGTCTGAACACTAAGATGTTTTACATCTGGTACACACACGCACATTTTCACAATTGTAAACTACGTGGACTCTCTTTCTGACACAGTACAGCATCTTGGAAAATTTGCCAGGGTGTTTTGCCCCTCCTGTATCTGCTGACTGACACACTTCTTTCATTTTGCCCTTCTCTATATCCTTCATGCTTGAACTTGGAGAATGGCAGTAACAATACCAGAGTAGGGTGAAGTCCAGTTCCCACTGCAGGGGCAATGCTTTGGGGGCAAAATGTTTGCAATTTGCATAAAAAGCGGAAGATTATTAAGAGCAGTGTATACAGTGCAATAATGACAGCTAAGGTGAAGAAATTGGACAAATATTCAAATGGAATTCACCTGAATATTGACCATTTAAAATACCTATAATGTATAAAAATGCTGCATTTTATCATAAGAAATAATAAACTGCAGCAAAGAAACCTAAACTGTTCTTCACTTGATACTTCTCCCTGTTGGTGAAAACACCAACACCTGACAGCTGATCATCCATTTTGTTTCAGACTGCTAGGACTACATACACTATACACCAGCAAATTCAGTTATCACTGTGCTGCATGTTGTCTGTGCAAATGGCTGAACACACTGGTGATGTATGTAATGATGGCCTGTTAACAGTCTTACCTGCTGCCTGTGTCCCTCTCTCAGGTGTGTAAGCTCCGTGAGCGGCTCCAGGAGCAGCGGCAGGCTCGGGAACTGGAACAACACAAACATGCTGTAGCACTCACTGACCTGCGAGCTAAACTCCATGAGGAGAAGCTACGCGAGATAGCAGCCGCTCGTGAAACCCTGGCACGGCAGCATGATGTCGAGTTGGCCAGGGCCATCAAGATCCGAGACACTGAGGTGCAGAGACTTCAGGGACTGGTCTATGCACTGAGAGACGGAGCAGCTGACAAGCTCAAAAATGCCCTTCTCGGAGAGGCCCGGGAGGAGGCCAGGAGGGCTTTTGATGGGGAGAGGCTAAAGCTACAGCAGGAGGTATGTTGTAGTGTGTACATAGGTGAAAATAATGTATTATTGATTATGTTATAATTATAGATTGTGGAAAAATATAAACGTAGTAACTGTGATTGATACAGTTTAAGTGTCAACAATGCCAGTAGACACACCTCAGCATGTTTTAAACACCTTCACACTGAAATCCATTGTCAACTGTAGTGGCTGTCTTAGTTGTATTATTTTAATCAGTAGCATCAGTATTTAGGGTGTAACATCACATACCTGAAATGACTGTAGGAGGCTGAATATTTTCTAAAGGGGTTGTATGTTTGTTTTAAATGAAGACAAACAGTTTTCTTGTGGAAAGTTGGCATTCTGAAACCATTATGTGTGTGTATCTTTGTCGTGTGTTGATGTGAGTCTGTGTAAACCTTTTGTAAACTTGCTGCTGAAAAACAGGAAGCTGCATGGAAAAGCCTGTTGCCAAGCTATTGTTTCACTGTAGCCTCTCCAGATAAACAAGGCATCTATCATTACGACTGTTTAATGGGATAGGACAAGTGTTTATAACCTTGTGAATATCAGTTTCTTTGTTGTTTTTAGGTTTTTGTGCGCACAATGAACTTTATGTCTTCACGTGATCTTTCAGATTCAGGAACAGAAGACAGCCAGGAAGCAGGCTGAAGAGGCACTGGCCAATGCTCTGCAAGCAGATAAAGCAAAAGCAGCTGATCTGCGGACAGCTTACCAACAGCACCAGGATGAGGTGCATCGCATCAAACGGGATTGTGAAAAAGACATCCGCCGACTGGTGAGACCACATGCTGCTATTCCCTAGATGTTACATAACACATATACAGAGGTTGATTTTTTGGACAATTAATATTTAACAAAATTCACTTGAATCTAATTAAATGTTATATATCATGGTTTACCAGTTAGAATATTTATCTTTACAGTAACAACTACACAGAAAGCTGCATTGGCAATATTTGACTGTAATAGGTAGAAGGAAAAATAATAATTTATGTAATCAAATAATCAAAGACACATCTTACCCTTTAAACCTTAAATCTACTATTCCTCAGTGGTAGATTAGCTTGACAAACTCAACATCTGTTATTTTTCAAGATTCAAGATTAACTTTATTGTCATTCAGACTTTACACAGGGCAAGTGCACAGCAATTAGGTTGCATTTGGCTCATGAATGAAATACCAAAAGACTGACAAAAGTAAAAAAATATAGTAAAATAATTTACTTTATAAACATACTGTAAAAAGCCATTGGTATACTGCGCACAATGTATGGAAAATGAAAGATGCTTAAAAAAACTGATGAAAATAATATATATATATACACATTTAACACAATCGCAGGTTTATTACAGAATTGAATTGAAAAAATGCTGAAAAACTGGCAAGTAAAAACAATAAATTAGTTATTTTATTTTAGTTAAAAAAGTAATTATTTTTACATTCCTCATCCGTCACATTTGAATATCACCAACAGTTCCTCACACACCAACATCTGTTTTCCTGCTTTTGAAGTTCAGTTCCAGCTCAGAGTTTATCTCACTGACGCTGTTTGAACGATAGAAGCTAATTACTGTTCTGTCTGTCTTGCTCTAACTTTATCTCGCCATGTGGAGCATACAATGTGGTGAGATGCAAAAATAAAATTCTGTGTATCTGCTGCAGTTAATCATTATCTGAAATTACATGCAGTGGAGCTACAATGACAGGCATTGTCAGTAGCAAAGCAATGTTTGAACAAGTTACCCTAATGAATTTTGGAGGCAGAATGGTGAATGAATAAATGATGATGATAAAAATGATGGAGAGCAGGCAATACAGGAAATACCCGGGGTTAAAAAAAATAGGAATGGAAGTAGAAGTGGGAGCATTTGTCAGAATAAGTTGTGTAACGCAGAGAGCGAGAGCAAAGCTTCATGAATTAATTACAGCTGAAGCACAATATTTTAAATGCAAAAACACTGTCAATCCCTTATTCTGTTCTTAGCCATCAAAGCAAACATCTTGTTAGAGTGAAAGTATTTACAATTTACAATCAAGGTTAAAATTTGTATTACACTAAGCCTAACTGTTTTCACAGAAATTACACAGAAGAAACACAATCTTAATTTAAACCAGATATTCACACTGGTTTTAAAACCAGAGAAACAAATGGATCAAGCTTAATTCTTGCCTAATTTCATAAAAGTTCTTGGTGTATTTTCTGCAACTTGATCTCAGAAATGTCTTCAGGACCTTTATTGTGAACATATTCAGTAATATTAATGTTCTCTGTAACTGGGATTTAATGGACTTTTGTCTGGCTGCCTCTTTCCACCATCCACCACCTTGTTGTGATCCTTTGCGTTTGTTCTGTAGATGGATGAAATAAAGGCGAAGGACCGGGTGGTGGGTGCGCTTGAGAGAGAGCTGGGGGTGCAGGCCGGCTACGCCCAGAAGCTTCAGCTTCAGAAGGAAGCCCTTGACGAGCAGCTGGGCCAGGTGCGAGAGGCTGAAAGACACAACCATGGCAGCCCAAAGAGGGAGATGGTGCCTGGGCTGGGGGATAACCAAGACGTGGTCAACAACCAGGTACATGCACACCTCATTCAGGTACATGTTTCTGTAAACCTGTAACTGTATTCGCTGAATTCATTTTGACCAACATGAGTTCATGAAGGCTCATAGGTAGGTTTGAAAAAAAAAACAACAACTTTTTTTTCTACTGAAGATGTAAATAACAGATATTTCTTCTGAAATTCATAATCTTCAAATTTGAGCATACTAAAACATGCAAACAAAATCTGCTAATAAATTGAGTTTTGGTGTCAGAGAGGAGAAAAGTGGAACTGGTGCATCCCTAATTTGTGTGCATAATTTATTCACCCAGAGAATAGGAAGAACATTCGTCAAATTGGAGGCGTACAATACTGTCCAATAAGTCTAATCTCCACTTACATTCATTCATGAGAAGCATACTGTGTATACTTCACATACAGGTTTACAGTCGAGCTCATCCTTCATCCCATCATCCCCTCTATCCCATCAACCTGTTCTTCCTGCCTGCATGATCTCCCCTTTTTCAGTTTTTGTCTTCCTCCTCCTCTCCTCTCCCCCCTGCTCCCCAGGAGGTGGAGGAGCGTGACATGAGGAGGTTCCAGCTGAAGATAGCAGAGCTCCATTCGGTCATCAGGAAACTGGAGGACAGAAATGCACTGCTGGCTGACGAGAGGAATGAACTAGTGAGGAACACACATGCAGAAGTACATATATGCATTGGTATAGGCATGCAAATGCATGCACAGTATTACACGTGCATATGCTACACACAAAAACATGTGAAGAAACACACATGCATATGAAACTTGTATTACAAAATGTATTTTCTAACCCTGGATCTAGACTGTCATGCTCAAACTGGAAATACTGTCACTACAAGGAAAGACTTAAGATTACAGTGTTTCCCCTCCTGTTTCCTTCTTCTGTCCAGTTGAAGCGGGTGCGAGAGGCAGAGAGCCAGATGAAGCCGATGTTTGAGAAGAACAAGCGTCTGTCCAAGAAGAATGATGACCTCTTGCAAACGTTGCAACGCATGGAGGAGAAATTAAAAAACCTGAGCAGAGAGAACGCTGAGATGGTGAGAGGCACCCAGTGTTTGTTTATTTTTACTCTGTTGTTTCCCACCTTCATCTTGTTATTAGCTTATGGTACATTCAGAGTTCAAATACTATTAGAGAATAGCAGATATTTGAGTTTTTATCAGTAGGGGAGGAGGGGATTTGTCATGGTACTTTTTGTGTCACTGAGATGAAACCGGACCTCTAGTGGCCATTGAGGAAAAGTATGAAATAATTCTCTGTACAACTCTCTCTCTCTCTCTCTCTCTCTCTCTCTCTCTCTCTCTCCATCTCTCTCCCTCAGAAAGAACATGCCTCCTCCTCTCGGCCCCCCTCACAGCAGCAAACCCATCAACCCCAGCTGAAGCGGCCAAGCTCCCTGACAGACTTAAGCCACGCCCACGAGGAACAGGAAGTGGAGTTCCTCAAGCTGCAGGTTGCTGAGCAACGTGGCATCATTGACGAGCTCACGCAGGTCAGGATTTCACTAGAACCACCAGTGTCACACACCTTTTTGCAAGCTGCTGGAATTAATATTTTGTGAAGAAATGATTACTTCTAATTGGTTTTAATTTTTATTTAAGTATCTATGAATATATTAATCTCCTTCCAGGTGTAAGCATTCATATTTCCCATTACTAAATAGGAGCATCACTTTGTGAAAGTATTAGCCATCAATTCTTGGTCCCGTCTGCCTTTGCTTTCTATCAAAATTGGATTAGTTTCAAGTGTCATTAATTGTTCCTCACCCGTCTTTCTACTCCAACACTGTTTTCTTTACCTTCACTTCCCATCCTGACTCATCCCAAACAGTTAATCACAAACTGCTTATTCTTACATTTTGTACAACTCCAACTCACACTTGGATGATCCTGGTATGTGATGTGCAGCAGTCATGTCCGGCCATCAAATGTGAGGTTGGTTTTGCCAGCAGCAAAGTTGAGATGTTAATTGGCTGTGTGTTTGTCTTTAGGAACGTGACCGATTGGTGATGAGCAAAAAGAACAGGAGGAAACCTCTCAAACTGTCTAAAGTAAGTGTAATTTGAGTGCTGTGGTGTTGTAGCTAAGCAACTAGCCGCAGTATCTGTGGTCGACTGATTTGCAAGTACTGGTGTGTGTGTGTTTGTCTCTGTGTGTGTTTAATTGGGCTCAAGAGACAATAATGACAGTACCCCTCACAGCTGGGAGCATCAAACTGAGAACGCATGCAAATCTTGCATGTACTATTCCCACAGTTAGTGGAAACTTATTACCTTTTTCCCATTGTTGTTTTCTTTTGTGTTTAATAATAGTGTAGGATTTATAACAAAAATAGCAATAACGCTGAATTTGTGTGCAGCAGTTGGGGTTTGTTGTGTGTGAACACAGAGGGGAAAGAGATGAGGATGTCTAATTGGGTAACATAATTGCTCTGATTTGTGTGTGTGTGTGTGTGCATGTTTGGGCTTAAACATCAGGGGATTGTTCTATGATGTTGTTAGGAGGAGGAGTTTTCAGTTGCATGATACATATATTCTCCCACCTTCCCTGCTGTAACCAGTTTGTCACCTTGCCGATGGGGAAACGGGGTTAGGCACGGTGGTTTGGCTCTCGGACTTTTACCTGGAAATTTGTCTCTGCTTAAGAATTTAATGAGCTGGCAGACAAAACACAGAGGCTCGCCTTTTGCTTTTTCTATTGTAGTGATTTGATTGTAACCAGACTCTTCGTTGTCTGTTTTTCCATTTTGTGTGGGTGTCTGGCGGAAAGCTACAGTACTTTCTTGGAAAGGCCTGGAGTGTGCTGTATAGATCCACTGGTACAGTCCAAGAAATGATAGATGCATTTTGAGGATAGTATTTATAGTTTGGTTTTAGTTTTAGTCTAGCATCATGACAGAGTACCTCCTCCTCATCCTCTACTTCTCTTCCTTCATTTGTCTGTGTGCACTGGTCTGCCTCTACTTCTCTGGTTGCCAGGAGATGACTTATAAACATGATGGTAAGGACCCTGTGGGGTTTGGAAACTTTAATAGCCAGAAATGAGTAAACAAACATGCAGAGACTTGATTTGATGACAGAATGACAGTCCAAGTTTGACAAGTTTGGGACAAAATTTTGATTACAACAAGTAGTGCATTTATGGGAAAGTAGGCAGATGTGAGAGGTGGATTTAGGGGCTCTTTTTTGTGACAAATAGAATTTCTTAAGTCTAAAATCAAGACTAGTTTTCTACAGAATGGGCGATTCAACGTATGCCTATTTCTGAATTTGATTTAACAAACCTGTTTTTTTGCCATTCCTCCCTGCAGAGGCATGTTGTGGAGACATATTTTGGATTTGATGAGGAGTCGATAGACTCTGAGACGTCCTCTCTGACCTCCTATAACACTGACCTCACTGATCGTACACCTGCCACTCCAGAAGAAGATTTGGAAGAGGTAAGAAATTAATTTATCTATGAGCAAAGATATGATTTGAACAAGATTCTGACGTTTTAACAGCTAAATATGCTTAGCACAAATTGAGTTGACTGACTAGACACAAACAAGATATCACAGATTGAGGGACCAGTTTATTAATAGGTGAAGGTGAAGGTTTGTGTGTGACTTTGACTCTGTCCTTCTTTGATACGGCAGTGTGTTTCTCGTGAAGAGTCAGAGCTTCGTTTCCGTCAGCTGACCAGAGAGTACCAGGCTCTCCAGCGAGCTTATGCCCTCCTGCAAGAGCAGAGCGGAGGCTCTCTAGATGCCGAGAGGGAGGCCAGGGTTTGTACTTTGTCACTTTTATCTGTCTTCCATCGACTCTCAACCTTTTTGTCTTTACAACCCCATGACAAACAGAGCTTACTTGTGACATATTTGAACAATAGTTCCTTACTGTCTGATCTCTCCTCCACAGACACGTGAGCAGCTGCAGGCAGAGCTCAGCAGCTGCCAGGCCAAGATCATCGACCTGGAGAAGGCTCTAGTTGAGCGGGGGCAGGTAACAAAGACGAGGGATGGAGACAGGAGCTCACGGGTCGTACTCTCACTGGCCCTCCTGCATGTTTGTCTGGCTGCTCTGCTCCTGGGCTGGCGCTATGCCGACCAGTTCTGCCGCAGATTCCTGTGATGTCACTTCCTGCATGTGTGATGTCACAGATCTGTGCCTGCACGCTCTGCCTCATCTTCTATCCTTCCTGTTTTTGGTTCTGTTTCCTATCAGTCACTTCAGTGCTGACCACCACGGAGAGGATTCTCTTACCACTTTGTTTTCTGTCAGCTATGAAAAAAATGTTTGGTATACTGTAAATAATCTTGATCCAGTAGTATTTTAAGTTTGAAAATACAGAATTTAAGTTAATTTAGTTAATTTAATATGCACAAAAGTCATCATAAAACATGTTGGTCGTATGAACAAAGCCAAACCTAAGCATGTGTAGAAGAAGTTAATTGAAAGAAATTCTCACACTGAGCACCTTAACTGTCACTTACACTGAATATCATGAAGAAGGCTGAAATTTTTAAGATTAGTTCATATCACTACCCTTAATTTCTTCATTTGTTCTCAAGATTTTCTGTTGTGTCACTGCATGTTGCCTGTTCCACTGTGGCTTGACCCGGCTCTGTATTTTGATTTGCTGCTCTGCTGTTCTTCACCTCAGACTGCCTTCTGTTCCTCCTGTCACTGTGAACTCTTGATGACTGTGAATGCACCATCACATTTTATCTTAGGAGTGGTCTTTATTTCTCTGGATCAATAAACTTGTGCTACCGCTATTCTGTTCCTGTCTGTTTGTGTCTGTATTACATTTGCATGTGTCATTTGGAATTAGAGGAGACGGTCACTGTGTGGCAGGATTGGATTTAGCTGATTGTGTTTCAGACAGCTTTGTTCATTACACCCTGTTTTTTCTCGAGAAATCCTCTCTCCTAGTTCTTCCTCTGCTGTTCCTGCGTGTGTCATTTCTTGCTGATGTTGTGTTTGGTTGTTATGGCAGGACTCAAAGTGGGTGGAGGAGAAGCAGTACTTGCTCAGGACGAACCAGGAACTTCATGAGAAGGTAGATTTTATTAGCCTTTACTGACTTTGGTGGCAGCATGGTTGCCCTATGAAGATCTAATAGCATTACTGTACACTTGATGCATACTAGGACTGGAATGTGGACTATCAGACATTTCTGTTGCCAAATTATATTTTCATTTTTTTTCTATTGACAAAAACAGTCAAACTTCTAAAATGTTAAATGTTGCAGAATCACAAGCAACCATATGAGAACTTCACCTACAGAAGATAAAACCTAAATTGGTGAAGTTAATATTTAAAATAAAAATAAAATGAGAGAATTGGTAAATAGATCAATGCCAACTTTCGGTCTTTGAAAATTTTACTTGGTCAGTCTCAAAGAATTGTTAAAAGATATATTCACATTTTTTGAAGTCTGTCTTGAAACATTTGTCAGGTGCACATATGAAAATTAAAACAGGTGTTTTTTTTGCTGTAATTGTTGCTTCTGCTCACACTGGCCATTGAAAATTCCCTTTCTAATGTGCTCTCCATGAAGGTGATGGGTGATAGATCTACAGTTTTTGCTCGATGTGAAGTTTTTCCTTTTAATACAAAATTCCCTTTTTTTGTTACTATCCTATTTACTGCGGCTGAACAGCAGACCATTCAGGTGAACACAAATATCCAGTTCATGTAAATCAGACTGCTGAAGCCTCACATAAGCTTTGGAATACATTTTTGCACAAAATGTTGACTGTAGTTTTTATACCCCTTCACCTACACTGAATGCACATTAGAAATCTTTTAACGACCTGTATTAACAGGAGGAATGATTACAGCAAGAAATAACAGGACCTAGCTATTGTGTAAAGACAGTCATTAAAAGTTGTTTAAGGTTTGATACCCAACCTTAGAATTGATCCTTGATGATTTATAATATATTGGTCCTCTTGGAGGCTAGCAAAGCACTACCAACAAAAACTGGCCAAAAAATGGAGAAACATGAGACTCCAGTAGAGACCTTCTAAATATGCTGTGACAACTACGGGACATTCAGGGTATTTATAATGCATTTAAAACACACCAAACCTTTGAACTTGTGTAACAAAGATCTGTACGTGTGTGTCTGTAGATGTGTGTGTTGCAGCAGGCAGAGTCGCGGCTGCAGGCGGAGGTTCAGGACGCCCGGGACCAGAATGAGCTGCTGGAGTTCCGAGTGCTGGAACTGGAAGTAAGAGACTGCACGAGTGTCATACTGTCACCAGGAGGCGACAACAACAATCTCAGCTCCAGACGAAAGACCTACATACAATGACTCACCAGACAGACATACATACTGTAGACTTAAACACACCTTTTGAGTTGTCCAGTGGATGAGTCTGTGTTTCCTTGTTTTGCATGGCAGCTGTGTGCATACCCCTTTCACTGAACTGGAATATTTTTTTAATGAAAGAATGTTATGTTGAGATGAATATCATTTTTAATTTGAATAAAAATGTATTTAAGTTCACCATCCAATCCCATCTTTGTTCAGTTTGTCTCATTTTTACATTCATGTTGTAAATTTTGTTTACATTTTCCATAAAATACCATCTGTGATTTATGGATAATTAAGGACAGATTAACAGTAGTGTCATTTGGGGATTTTATTGCTGTTTGTTGCTAAATAATTGTATCTTTAATATTAAAGTTAACCACATATATATCATCAAAGAAGTTTGGTAATTTACACAAAGGCTTAGAGGCATTAGGTAGTTGGAGTAGTAATAATCACATAACCAACCTCTCGTATATGTTGATTCTGCATCCATTTATGTTGCAGATAACTTCCTCAGATTTGAGTTTCAGCATGTGTTTTCAAACTCCCTTTTAGTTTCATTTGGTTATATAAATCTCCGGGTTACCACCTCCCTCATTTTGGCATCTTCTGATCATGTTTTCAGTGTCATGTAAGTAAATCCCTCCTTCACTCCCTTTTCATCATTTACATTCAGTATCTGTTGTCACATGTCTCACTGTTCACCACCACTAATGGTGAGGTGAAAGCAGGACGACTTGAAATCTAGTCAGTTTAGCTCATCAGATGATGCATTTAGGTGTTAGTTTCTAAGCATTAACATAATTTGTGCCCCTGCAGGAGAGGGAGCGCAGATCTCCTGCCCTCAATCTCCACATGTCTACCTTCCCTGAGAACAGCAGCAGTGCCCTGCAGCTCTACTGCCACCAGGAGGGGGTCAAGGTGAAAACGCACTCATACAAACCCATTTATATAAATACATATTTCCTTTAAGCCTCTCTTACACACAGTCAATATGAGGTCTTATTTTGACTTGTGTGCATGCAGGATGTAATCATTCCTGAGCTGATGAAGAAACTTGATATCCTGGGAGATAATGGGGTGAGTTCAAAGACTGGTACAAGTTCTTTATTGCTACATGTTATTAAAGTAGTGTAAGAGAGAAATTGGTGGAGAATTAAAATGAGCTCTGGTACTTCTGGTACTTTTTATACTTTTTTAACCTCATACATTCTTATGATTTTTTCATAACGCTACCTGCCCATTGTTATTTCTGCAGAATCTCAGAAATGAGGAGCAGGTCGCAGTGATCCAGGCAAGAACAGTAATCTCTCTGTGTGAAAAGGTGAGTGGAAGGCCTGTATGGTGTCCACTAAGTGTCTTTACTGACACTTAGTGGACACATTTTGTAATTACACTGTTTTCAAAGCAGTCCCTGTGTTTGAGTAATTTGTCAAGTCAAAAGTGGAAAGTGAAACAAAATACCACTTCTGAGACATCATTAATGCCTCTCTTTTCCACTTTGCTCCCCATTCTTACTTTTCCTGAGCAGTGGTTGAAACAGATTGATAGCACTGAAGCCGCTCTGACCCAGAAAATGATTGACCTGGAAAATGACAAGGTGAAAAATCTATTTAGCATGAGAATACACCATCTGTGTGTGTGTTTTTGTTTTTTGTTCAACTGATGCAAAATGTAATTCTGCACACATAGTCCATCACTCACATGAAGTGTCCCTGTGTGTTTTACTGTAATACACAAAACAAATATGTTTGTTTTTGTTGTTTTCATGTCCAAAATCCCATCTGTTTTCACAATAGTATATGACCCAGTTCTGATATAATGTCTATTATTATTTAATGTCATCTTTTGTTGCAGGAGCTGTTCAGTAAGCAGAAGGGATTCCTCGAGGAGGAGTTGGACTACAGAAAGCAGGCCTTAGACCAGGCCTACATGGTACGGAGCGTGGAGCAGTACAACACACTGTGGTGTTACCCGCTTTACCTGTACATTTTAGATTAAAGATGACCAAAGCTTTTTAGACGAGCTCTATTAGACAAAATAAACCTATTTATGTTAAGGTCAACATTTACCAAGGTTGTGTAGATCATAATGGTTCATGATTAAGTGATTCACAAATGCAGGGGTGCAACATTATCATTTCAGCATGACACATAAACATTTGGGACCCCATTAAACATCATGAATGCAACATTCTCCATGGAGGTAAAATCTGTCACATTGTGTCGGGATACTGCATCTTTTACCACTGAAGCCTAAATTCTCTGAACAATCTAAACCATTTGTGCTGGTATTTTGCTTCTTGGTCATATTGCTCTCTTATCTTCTCAGATATCCAATTGTTGATTTACTCTCTCTTAAACTAATAATATATAATGATTTTAATCAATCCTGTGTAATGGTATTCAATGAACAGAAATACCCCAGACAGTTTGAGTGTAATAAGTTGATGTGAGATTTGTCATCAGTGAGAATAAATACCCCTCCACTCCCAATGTACCTCACTGATTTGAATAGGTGGTAGCCTGAAATCAGAAGTCAACAGTTACAGTTGGTCACTCTCCATATACTGTAATTCTAACCATTTAATTTAGTCAGTTTTGGTGTTGGTTTGTGTTTATGGTCCCATTTCATATTACGTTGGCTTTTACATGGTAACTTAACTGTGTAATAAGAATAAAAACACTGTTTGTGTTGTTATGGTTACCCTGTGAAGGTGAAGCCTAAACACCCCCCAATATAAAGTGGAACAGTGTTCTCCATATCTGCCATGATCACAGTGGTGTGTGTGTGTGTGTGTGTGTGTGTGTGTGTGTGTGTGTGTGTGTGTGTGTGTGTGTGTGTGTGTGTGTGTGTGTGTGTGCATACCTGTATCTGTGTGTGTGTGTGTGTGCCTCTTGTGCATGCATGTGTGTGTTTCTGCATGTGCATGTGCACATCTGTGGGTGCGTGTGCTTGTGTACCTGTATGTGTGTGTATGTGGCTGGCTGTGCAGAGGATCGAGGAGCTGGAGGCCACGCTGTATAGCGCCCTGCAGCAGGAGCAGCCGGCATGCCAGGCGGTGGCCGAGTCGCTGACAGACAGGCAGAGGGAGGAGCTGAGGCTAGCCGTGGACAAGCTGCGGCGTCAGATTCTCCGGCAGAGCCGGCAGTTTGACAGTCAGATCTTACAGGAGCGCATGGAGCTCCTACAGCAGGCCCAGCAGGTAAGGCTTAAAACAAACCCAGCCAGGTTACTGAATCCACCCCGCCCTCAATCTGACCCCTGTTACCTGAAAAGTCTGACCCCACCAAACCTCTGGTGCTATGAAAAAGATGCAGTATCCCTGTGTGTGCAATCTGTAACTCTACCTGTAAGTGTTGATGTAGAAGTGAGAGAGTGAGAGAGAGTTAGAGAATAACTTGTGTGAGAGTGTGTGTTTCACTCCGCAGCCCTCACAATAGTTTTGCACCCATGGCTTATAAAGTGTGTTACTCATCAACTACATCAAACAACCATGGCACCTTGAATTTCATGTGAATCAGTTTTGCTGTAATTAACTAACACAGCACCCTCTAACTGCATAGCACTTACAACACATGATTAATCAACTACTCAAGACATGCACTACTAAATAATTAAATACATATAAACTAACTGTGTATTTATGCCTGTATGGAGAGTCAACAGCAGAAAGCTGACAGGAAATGGAGAGAGACAGACACAAAGTGAGAGATGGGGAATGACATGCAACAAACGGACTTGAACCAAGGAGGCTACCAATCCAGGCCACTATCTGCTGTATCCTGTATATTTAACCTACAGTTGAGCCCAGAAATCAAAGCTTTAGAAAGCTGCAAATCCTAAATATCAGAGAAATTCTGCATATATGTCCAGTAAAAATATTTCTTTTTCCACACAGTTGGGCTTTTATTTGCCCACTTCTTCAGTCCCCTGGTTTTATTCAGTAGTGGTCCTACAATTAAGAAAGCTTATTTATTATTATTTATTTATCATTCAACTTACTATTTATATGTTTTCAAAAGAATGTTTAGTTGAAGCTTAAGCTCTACCAAATACTCCTCTTGAACAGATGATATATAGTTACAGAATTTTGTAAATTAATTTACTAGAGCTACAACGCTTAGTTGATTAATTGATTAGTTGTCAACTTTGAAATTAATTGTCAACTGTTTAGATAATCGATTAATCATCTGGAGTTATTTTTAAGACCAAAATGTCTACATTCTTTGAGCCCAGCTTCTCAGCTGTTAATATTTTTTGGTTTCTTTAGTCCTCTGTGGAGGTAAACTGAAAATCTTTGGGGTTTACTGTTGGGCAGGACAAAAACAAGACATTTGAAGACATAATCTTGAGCTCTGGAAAAATGTAATCAACATTTTTCACCTTTTTCAGGCATTTTATGGACCAATTGATGAATTGATAAAATAACAGATAAATGGATGAAGGAAGTAATAATTAGTTGCAGCCTTGAAATGTATATTCTCCTTTTAAATCCTTAATACACTAAAAGATGCTTTAGCTTCTCCAGACAAGAATTCAGTGTGGAGTGCTCTTTAAGCTAATGTTTTATCCCAGAGTCAATGAATAAACTGCTCAGGTTTAAAGTCACTTACACTGTTCACTGTTAGATCCACTCTTTGGTTGCCATGGCAGCTCAACAGCTACCATGGAGACAGAGGGCATGATGGGAAGGGAGCAGTGTTTTTGGAGTACATGCAAAAATAGTTGGCCTCACAGTCTTTAACTGTTTCATGACTGTTTGTTTTTGTACAAATGTGCATGATTGTGTGAGATTTGAGATGGTTTTACCGTTCTTTTATTTGAACACATTTAACCACCTAACCGTGTCTGTGTTTACCTTGCAGAGAATTAGAGAGCTGGAGGACAGGATTGACTTGCAAAAGAGACAAATAAAGGAAATAGAGGAGAAGGTACATATTCAGTTTTTATCTATTTTTTTTTACCATGGTAGCTGATAATGGATATTTTAAAAAGGGAGAATATAAGACACTCAACATTTACTGAACTGTTGTGTGTTATTTTATAAAGTAATTGACACTCTTTTTTTCTGTCTCTTTTCCCACCTGTCCATTAAACCTCTTGTGTTCTTTTAGTTTTTGTTCCTCTTTTTGTTTTTCTCTTTAGCATTTATTCTTTGGCCTTAATGAAAGTGACGGGACCCACATCAGGTAGCTCCTTTATCCACCTAATATTCATTACATAACTGCACATCTACTCTACTGCATAGTATTCAGCACATTTATGGTGGTGATAATGATAAGAATAAAGATGAAGAAAGTATTAAAAGATGTTTTCTTTTTTCTCAGGTGCTACGGTGCTCTGGAGGCAAGAGTCGACAAAACAAAACCTAATTGTTTTTTATGCATTTGTAGACAGCTCATGAAAACCTTATGGCCTTTTTGATAAATATGCACTTTTTGCAGAAGACCTAACCTGGAATGCAAACATATGTGAAAGTTTAATAAATAACCAGATATACATGAGATTTATGTGAGATTGATTTATAAATGGCATCTAATATAGCGAAACTTGGACCTGGAGCATGAACTCTAACTGCTTTGTGAGAAGCAAACACATGGATTTACTGAGAGAAAACTCTGAATCAGAGGATTTATTAAAAGGAGAAGAGCCACAGCCTCAGTTGTAGGTATGCCCAATCGGACATCAAAGAGTGGAATCACAGAAGGAGAGATGGAGGGAGGAGAAGAGAAGTGAAAGTAAAAGGCTGAGAGAAGTGGCAGAGTGAGGGGGTCAGCAGTCTGAATGCCAGCTGGATATGGACGATTCTGGCAAACTCCAGTGTCTGTGGCGTTTCTAAGGAAACAATCGTGCAACAAAGTTCACTGGGCAAAACGCTGAACTCACAGGAAGCTTGCCTCTGCATGGAGAAGATGAAACTACAATCAGTGGAGCAAAAACACAAGGTTATTATTTAAGGTAAAAAAAAAACAATCATTCAAGAGCCAATGTAATGACTTTTACTTGTTTAGAATACAATATCTGTAGATTAACAATTTCCTGTTTTTACCAATGTGAACTGATTGTCCATTAGTGTATGTGTTCTTGCCTACTTAGTTATGTATTGGATAACTTGTTTACTTATTAAGCCTAAAATTTCAGGATGGGAGGATTTGTGAACAGTGGAAGGAGGTGCAGGATGATTAGGAGGCGGGGTAACCTGAGAGATACCTGTGCTCGACAACTTGCTACCAAGCTGTTGACATTATGAATAATAGATGATTGTATTTTGTTCATCAAAGATACACATTGTGTATTTCTTCCTAAGTTTATGCTTATATGTTTTATTTTTGTGTGTCTATGTAGAAAGACACAAGAGATGTGTTTTTACTTTTTTCTTTTTTCTTTCCAGGGCAAAATAAGTCTGACACCATCAGTTCCTATGCTCCAGGTAAAACTCACCTAGTAGGCTCAGGCTAACCAATGGAGGATCACATGACCTCATCAGACATGGCGGCTACCGGAAACACTTCTGTCCCCATGGTAACAGGCTCAATAGGAACCGACCCAGACCCGCAGGTTCTGTGTGACAGAGTGAAGGTCTGCGAGCAGCATGCAGGTTCAACCATCCAGTCTGACAGCTACCTGTGGAACAGGTGAGAGACTGGGAGAAAGGGGATCCAGTGACACACACACACACACACACACACACACACACACACACACACACACACACACACACACACACACACACACACACGCACATACATACACACCTGCTACTATATACTCACTTTTGGCCAAGGTGTGATATCACATATCACACACACTCCTGGCTGCACTGCACACTTGTATGCGAACACGCTGCTGTTAACATCTACCTCTCTGGAATTACTCGATGCAGGAGATTTTATATTTTCATCTATTCTCACATTAGGAGGTAAAACTGAGTAAAAAATATAGATTTAGATCAACTTAACAGAGAAAGTAATTAAACTTGGCTGAGTGTGTGCGTTCTGTGTTCTGGTAGGATCAGAGAATTAGAGAGGTCAGAGAAGAGTCTGCTTCTAAGGCTCTATCAGCTGGCCTCTGCCTCCCACCTCCCCAGCATGCAGCACACACAGAGGCTGGATCAGAGACTCCACATGCTCAGGGAGGAGGTCAGGACCATGGTGAGTGAGAACTCTGGATCACTGAATGCATCAATTCGCATGAACGTGCAAATTGTAAAACATGATGACTTATATGAATGTGAGTTCTTGAGTCAGATCCTGTGGTAGGACTAGACAGAAAACATCTGGTCAGTATTCAATAGACTAATAAGATCTTCACCCTGAGGTAAAATCAGCCAGATTATATACAAATAGATGACAGGTAGCATTTGTTGGTTTGATGTGATATGCAGGCACCATATTATATATCAACAACATAGCTCCAAAGAGGTTATGTTCTCTTATTTGTACTTAAAGGATAGGCTCACAGTTTTTCAAGTCTGTCTTAAAACAATAGTCAGGTGTCCAGATGAACACTGAAATATATTTTTCTTGTAATAATCATTCCTTCTGTTCATAATGGACATTAGAAGATCCCTTCATAATGCACTCAAAATGTAAGTGATGGCAGGGAAAAAATCCAAAAGCCTCCTTCTGTGCACAAATGTATTCAAATTAGTCTGAAGCTAATAGGAAGCTTTACTCATCCAAATTAGTCAAATCAAGTAGATATGTTTCAACGTTACAGTCTTTTTAGTGTCAAAGTGCCTCTTTTTGTTATTATACTTCCACCACAGCTCAATAGGGAAACACTTTCTGAGGAAACACAAAGAGGGAATTTTATGCTGAAAAGACTATAATTATGGCAGATATCCACTTGATATGACTAAGCCTCATATAAGCTTCAGATTAACTTTTAAATACCTTTTTGCACAAAATGACTGAGTGGACACACTGGATTTTTGAAAGTGCATGTGAAGGGGATCTCTTTCAGTGTTCATATGGACATCTTACTGTTTTAAGACAGATTTGAGAAATGTGAATCCTTAAATATATTTATTAAAATTGTTTGGTTGCTCATGTGCAGTCAAATAAAAAAGAAGCACAAGTCAGACAGGTCACAGTAATCGACAGCTAAAGATATACTAGTAACCTACTAGAACACACATTTTTTCCTCTTAGACTCAGGACAAGGAACGGGGAGAGCGGGTATGGAGGGAGCGACTGCAGCGCTGTCAGAGGCAGCTGAAGGCCAAAGAGGAGGAGATGAGCCGCCAGTCCCAGTACTTTGAGAACTTTAAAGCCCAACTCCAACACAAGCTAAGCCTGGCCCGGGACAGAGAGCAGAGCCTACAGAACCGTATCCACACCTTAGAAAAGCAGCTGCTGGACATGACTGTTAGTGCCGCCACTGGTGTTGCAACAATCAGTGCCGTCAGAATTACTGCCGGGACTTTAACACAGTGGGAGGAGCAAGAGAGGCTACTTTCCATGAGAGGAGAGGGTGAAGGAGAGGAAGAGAAAAAGGAGGAAAGGAGAAAGCAATGGCAGCCAAACAAAGGAACTGAGAGAGAAGGAAGACAAGAGGGTGATGAAAGAAAGACAGACATCAAGGAGAACTCAAATGAGGCCAGGCTCCAAAGTTTCATCCTGAGCCTGCAGGAGGATCTCAGGGTGCTGCTGGAGAGAGAGGAAAGTGGAATGACAGAGTGGAGGAGGCTGACGGAGCAGCTCCAGGAGGCTCAAGAGAACAGCCACTTCCTGTGCTGCAAGGTGGAGGAGATGAAGGCAGCGGTGCAGCAACTGAAGCTGTCTGAAATCTCCCTGATGGAGGAGGCTGAAGAGCTGAGAGAGGAGAACCACAGACTCCAGCAGAACCTCAGGGATGCAGCTAACCAAACACCCAGTCAGTCATCCACAATACTTGAGTCAACATATCCAAGTCCTGGGAACAGCTTGCTAAGCTGCAGCCCCGTTGTTCCCATGAACACTAATCCCACTGGACATTATTCAGATGAGAGCTGTGGAAAGGTGTGTATAATGCGATTAGGAGCATATATTCAGGCACAAATATATTTGAAAAGTCACAAATTCCTGCATTATTGTGTTAAAACCCTTATAAAACACAGTTAAATCCAAAAGTATGATCAATCTGGTGTTTCTTTTACTTTTCAGTGGTTTATTTTTCACTCTAGATGCTTTAGAGGCTAAACATACACAATAAGAATAACAATAGGTGCAGAGAATATTGGATCCAGGGCTATTATTGACTTTGTGTTGCTAATTCCTTCTTGTAATACTGTAAGAAGCTGTTAAACAGCATAATAAGTATGATTGGATGTGGAGAATATAAAGTGAAAGCTCTATTCCCAGGATTTATAGTGTTATATAACCACATAACTGAAGGTACCCTGTGTACAGCAGTGCTGCTCTCCTGGGTGCCAGCTGGTGCAGGGTAAACCACAGTAAGCTGAAAAATCAGTATTCCGGTGCACACCAAGACACAAGGATTGACATTTTTTATTCATAGATTACATTTCACATGTTGATTCACTGGATTCGCTCTGTTTTTTGGCTTTCTGTTACATAACCACTGAACCCCCCTCCACCCCCCACCCCCACCCCACACATACACACACACACACACACACACACACACACACACATTTTAAATGCTTGTCTGTGTGTCTGAATGTTAATGTTTTGCCATAGCTGAATTAGGATAATATTAGATTTCATAAAATGATATTATCATTTTAGATGTTAAACTGTGATCTTTGTGCAGGTCCAGCTAATCTTGGATGAGCGAGAAGGCCAGTCACATTCATCTGCAGTTGTGCCTGTTCACCATCAGGCTGCAGCAGAGAGCACACAAAACAACACAGAAGACCCCCCTGCACCTGCAAAATTAGATACTTTGTCTTCACCTGAAACCGACTCTCCAAACCTTATTACATGCCTTGCCTCCAAATCCAACCTCAGCCTCAAGTCACTATCTGCGACTACAGAGACAGTAGATGACTTTAAACTGGGGACCTGGTGCTCCAGGGGTGTCCTAAACCTTGAGGAAATCCCCAGTGAGGAATCTGATGCCCTGAAGGAAGCGTACAGGAGTTTGGGATTAGGGGAAGATCTTGAGGCTCTCCAAGAGCAACGTGGCCCCCTGGAGGCTGCCTTGCAAACAAAGGAACAGCTGCAGGTGATGGCTCAATACAACACTGAACTGAAATCACAACTCAGGAAACAAGCAGAGGAGCAAGAAACAGAGGCATTTCCTGTCCATAGTAACACCATCCTCGCTCAGGATAATCTTGTCCAAGCCTTGAATCAGGAGAACCGGGCCTTAGCGAACAGGATCCAAGAGCTACTGGCTCACATTGAGCTCAGAGAACAGGAGATGAAGACAGAGCAAACTCAGCAGAGGGAGCATATTTTTGGCTTAAAGGAGGACCTAGCACGGCTGGAGCAGGACAACCAGGAACAAGGCTGTCTTATCACAGAACTCACCAGGAAGACTGAAGATGATCTTAATACTATCATGGATCTGCAGCAGAAGTTAGTAGAGAGCAGAGAGTGTAAGGAGGGATCACAGGTTGACAAGGAACTGTGTGGATCTCAGTGGCAAAGTGAATATACAGCTGCCACTTCAGGAAGTTGTCAACAGAACAACCTAGAAGAACATGTGCATAGTTTGGTGGAAAATTTGCTAAAAGGGGATGAAGAACCACAGCTTATGTTGAGTCAACAACTAGACAATTTGAACACAGCTTCAGCCCTTGATTGTCAACATAATAAACACAATAATTCATTGCAAAACAGCCCACAAACCAATGTGCATGTTAGTTCAGTGACAGATGAAGTCGACCAGCTGACTAAGTCGGTCCACAGCCTCAAAACAGAACAAGAAGAGTTAATCTGCCAAATGAATTCTCTCAGAGAGGAGCAAAAAGAAGTAGCTCTGTCAGTCCAAACACAGACAGAAGAGAAGCAGCACCTAACTCGCACAGTTTGGGGACTGAAAGAGGAGAAAGACCGAATATCTCAATCTCTGGTTGGTATTAAGCAAGAGAGGGAGCATCTAACCAGGACAGTCTGTGGGCTGAAAGATGAGAGAGACCAGTTTATAAGGTCCGTGAATAGTCTGAAAGAGGAAAAAGAGCATTTCATTATGTGCTTATCTGGGCATGAAAGAGAAAAAGAGAAACTGTTAGAGTCACTCTCAACTGGAAGAGAAGAGGTAGATCAAACCGTTAAATCACTACAAAGTTTACAAAAAGAGAGCAACCAGTTAAGCCAGTCAGTGCTCAGTTTGAAACTGGAGAGAGAAGAACTAACAGATTCCCTAAAATCTCTGACAGAGCAGAGAGATCAGGAACAATTATCTTCTGTTTTACAAGAAGACCAGGACACGCTGCTAAAGTCAGTGAGCAGTTTGAAAGAAGAAAAAGAAAGAATTGAACATTCAATCAGTTTTTTGAAACAGGAGGAAAAGCAGACAATACGATTATTTCAAGGGATAAGAGAGGAAAGAAACAGCCTGCAAACTGGTTTCCACAGCCAAACACAAACACAGGAGGCGAATCAAAAGCATCTGTTGAATCAAAACGTTGTCTGGCTGACAAAGAAGACAGAGAATACTGTTGGGACTGGAGATAATGCTGCACACAGATGTCCGATTAATAACTACAAAGAAAACTCTAAACAGGTATCAAGAGAGATGTAATTTATGCCTTTTTTTGATGTGTCAATATCCTTTTGAAGTTATGGCTCATCGTGTGTCATGTACTAACACAACATGATTCTGATGGAAAATAGGAGCAAAGCGATCTGATGAGGGAGATTGAAGCTTTGGGAGCAAAACTAAAGAAGTCACAAGAGGAGCTGGACAAGAGCCACATACAGGTGAGTTGGCACAAGTTTGTGAATATTTTGTGCAATACAAGAGATAAGATTAACAAATAACTACAGTAGAGGTACGGATACAGATAATAATACAAAAAACATTAGGTTTATTTGACTATATTTTAATTGTATAATTTGTTACTTATTCTGAAAGAATATGATGATACTGCTTCGTCATTATGCTAATACTCTACAGCACTCTTACTGATAGGAAATTTAAAAAATAAATTGTCAGATTTATAAACTTCGAAGTCTGAAAATGTCCATCATTGGCTCTCCATGTAATAAGTAACTTACATAACTCCATGTTTTCATCTGTTTGGTGCATGTGTAGACCAAGAGGCTGAACAGTGAGTTGTGTCAGTCAGAAGCCAGGAGGGAGGAGGCAGAGAGGAGAGCAGCTCAAGTAGCTGACGAGGTGATGAGGCTGACAGATGAAGCCAATCAGATGGAAGAAACCAATAAGGAAAATGACCGCCTCATGACCCAGGTTTTTAACTAGATATACATTAAAAACATTGTGTCATAATCGTGTCTTGTCTGCTCTGTCAGTATCAATTGATCTGCTAATTAATTGCATGTGAAGTTCAGATTGAGTAACATAAAAGAAAACTTCCAGACACAAATTAAAAACATACATGCAGTTAAAACATCATTGCTGCTCTGACAGAGGAGCACCTGCACTAATTTGCCTTCCTACGACCTTATAAAGACATCAATATGTTGTTTGGACTCTCTGTTGTAGCTTTCCCTTCCAGGCGCAAAGTGAAATAAAGACATTGTTTTTCTGCCAGGGCTAACAGTGGTTGTGTTTGCTGCAGGTGAAGGAGCTACAGAGCAAACTGACAGGTCAGGTCAGGGAGAACACTAACGCTCTGTCACTGAAGGCTCAGATAGAGGAGGAATACAACATCCTCACAGCTCAGCTCAAAGCAAAGGCAAGAATATCAGCATATCTGTTTTTTGGTTTGTTATACAACATAAATTAATTCTTTGAACAAAGACAATGTAAAAGATGGAGGATTTGTGTGTCGCCCAACTCAGTGCATTTCTTCTTTCTGAAAACCTCAGTTCCATTGCCAAAAATGTAAGCATAAACTAGCAGATGTTTAAGTTCATAGAAGTGTTAATGCTTGTGTATAGAAATATATGCAGATCTAAAGCTGAAGCATTTCCCATATCTAGTACAGACAGACCAGACTGCAATACCCACATTCTACACTTTTCATTTTAAAGATCTTTAGCATATCATCATTTTGACATGTTGCCTTTAGGATGTTTGGACTACTTTAAATTGAGCAGTGGTGGATAATTGCAAATACATGAGAATAAAACCAGCAGGATCACAAGGCATTTCTAATTATAGACATGTTTCTGTATGTCTATGTGTTGAATTGTGTGTAAAAACTCCACAGACAGTGGCTCTAGAAGAGCTGAACTCTGAGTATATCGCTCTGAAAAGAGGACAAGGCAGCAGGGATGATCTGAGCACTGTTCTCATGTCCCTCCGGACACGTTACAACAACATCAAAGCTAAAGTGGGTAACCAGCCAGCTGTGAATTTTTACAGTTTGTTTTAGGTTACTAACTGTTCTGTTTCTTATGTTGCTTTCATGCTTTTTGTTTGTAGTATGAGGCACTCCTGAAAAAGAAGAGCCAGACAGATTTGGATATAGCTCCTTTAAAGGTGAGGAAACAGAGACGTACCTTTTATATTACTTCATCATTGTGTTCTGTACATGAATAACTATTGTCATCCGTCAATAAAACTTCTATCGGACTGCTCATAGCAGGTAGTTTTGACTGACAAATGTCTCATCCAATAACAGGCCAAGCTGTCATGCCTGGTGGTGAAGTGTCAAGAGAGCAACAGCTTATTGATGCAGATGATGAAAGTGATGCACAAGCAGGGCTGTGTGGACTCCACATTAATGCAGCAGGTAGAACAGCTGCTCTGTGACACTGCTCTGCAGGACTACACTGCAGCATTCACACCAGGAATCACTGTAAAGACCCAGAATCACCTGAGTGGGTTTACACCTGAATTTATTCTAAAAGTTCAGGACTATTCCGGTGGATTCACACCTGATCAGACTTTCCTTGCTGCAATCCCACCTGTAAACCAGCACCAGAATGAATTCACAACTGAATCTGGGGTGAAATGCGGAAAAAGTGACAAACACTCTTCTATAGTCACCACTGAATTCACAACGCCTCTTCATGGTGTTGGTGACAGCACACCTACACCAACAGTAAAGAAAAATGCCAACTTACCTTTGCCAACCTCACCAGTGCAGGAGCATGCCAGAGTCCAGAAGGCACCATCACCTATTCCAGCACTGGGCGACGGCTTCAGTCCCAACACAACACAGGTGAGATAAAAGAAACAGTTTCCATTTATTTTATACCCTTTGTTTCACATTACTGAGGCTTAAAGACTGTAGCAATGAAATATTACTGCAATAATTCTCTGACATACTAATTCCTCCAAACGAACAAGATAGGCAGCATTTTGCTGGCCTCTATAGTATATTTTATTTTTGTTCCACTAGGCCTGAATGAATTAAAAATAGACAGACTGCATATTTTTTCACAATGGCAGATTGTGAAACATGTGAAAGCTGATGAAAATAATTTCTAAAATGCGATTTTCTCTGATCACAGTAAATTAGTCATGAACACATTTATAGTTAAATGCTAATTAAGGCACTCTTAGTGCAAATAATATAGAAAATTATTAATTGTAGGAAAAACTATTACAGTTTTTTTCTCAATTCTACCATGCAGCTGTCTTCCTCTGCCAGTGTACCAGAGAAATTAGGATTTCCAGACAAGAAAGCACTGTCCTCCCCAGATCCGACCAGTTCTTCAGAGGTGAGAGGTGGATCCTCCCTGAGTCTTGCTCCTCCCTCTTCAGCCATTCATGTCAGTCCGAGCAGGAGGCTGAGCAGTCCTGAGAAAATCATAAACCTACATGAGCAACTGCAGAAGACTCTGTTCAGCAGCTATCAGGTATACTTATCACAGGCTAGTGATAAGAAATGCTGTGTTAGTATATGTCTAATAGATGTGTTTGTCTTTTGTCTTCAGGCTCCAGTAATCAGAGGAAGAAAACAACAGTCCAGGAAAAGTCTGTTGTTTTCAGCTCCTGCTGACCTGAGCCCGACCTCTCAGATAAAGATCCTCAGTGTCAATACTCCACATCCCAACCATCTGCCAGCCACCAGTGTTTCAAGCCAAGCTAATCACACTCCAATAGTGACAACGAAACCTGTTGCCACCACTAAGTCAACAACACTTTTTAATGCTGTCGCCTCTAGATCAGCTAATGTTTCATTCAGTCCTGACATGTTTACAAAGCATTGCTTAAAATCAGACATGTCTACAATAACCTCTGCTCTTTCTAGCTCTTCCAGCTCTTCTATTAACACTGTTGCATCAAGCAAAGATAAATCTGCCTTAAACAGAGGCACTAACATACCAATATCCCCAGAACTGAAAAGACAAAGTACTGCTATCCATAATGCTAATCATACAGCAACCACTACCTTTAACACCGTCAGATCTGCAGCTACTGACTCAAATGTCTTAATATATCTTGATACAAATCCAAAAACCACTGCCTCAGACACAACTGCCATGAGCATATCAACTGCCGCTAAGGCTAGTATTTTGAGCATGACTTCTAACCCTAACCCTGCCCCTGCATATGATGGCCTCATATTCAATTTACCCTGCACTCAGTCTGCTCACTGCTCTCCTGAGAGATCCTCCAAGTCCAACAGAAAGTCCCCTGCTGCTCCAGAGAAGCCAAAAACAAGACCAAAACCAGGTAATGTACATAATCCATATTGGAAATCATTTACCCAAAGGCAAAAAATAGCAGTGCTAATCCTGATAGAGAAGACAGTGTTTTGTTTTTATGATGTTTTGTTTTTTGAACTGGCAATAAAACATTTGCTGAAAGTGTTTGATAGAGCTTCTGAACATAATGTTGCAATTTAACTGTGCATAATATTAGTTTCCGGTTGCATTCTGTTGCAATTTGATTATACCCAGCCAAGATATGTCCCATTTTCTGTTTGTGTGTCTTGCATTGGAGAATATCACATTTCATTGTCTTGTTCATGCACTTGGTCCTTTTATTATGGTAAAAATTGTATGTACAATAAGAGAGAAAAGAAATATAATTGTGTTTTCAGACTGCATTTTGTGTCCTTTATGTACAACATTAATAAGAAGGTTAGATGACTTATTACTGTGTTTTACCTCAGTATATTTGTCTGATCCCTTCCAGAAGCTCCAGCAGATGTGTGCTCCGTTGAAGTCATCAAAACAGTGGGTCAGAGCAGCCTCCTGATTGGCTGGGAGAGACCGCCACTTGACGAGCTGGGCTGCAGTAACGGCACATTTGTGTATGGATACAGGGTAGGCAGAGGAAACTGACACATTTACTTTGTTTTGAGACGATGTACAGTATGTGTCTTAAGTCTTGTTTATTTGTTTGTTTGTTATTTCAGGTGTTTGTGGATGGGGACTTTCATAAGTCTGTCATGAGCTCAGCGTGCACCAAGGTATCAGTCTCTAACAGCTAATTGCTGTTTATGTTACATCCTGTTATTACAACAAAAACAAACTAGAACAATGCACATATTGTATATTATTTCTTTTTCTACAGTGTATTCTGGAGAACGTCGACTTGAGTGTCCCACTTCACCTCAGTGTCCAAACACTGGGCTCCAATGGTTTGAATTCAAACAGTGTCCACACCATGTACAGGACTTCAGTCAGTACAGACCATAACTGAATCACAAGTATGTCTAGTAATATTAAACATCTCTGTATCTTTCATGGTTTCTCATAAATGTGTCAAATTAAGAAATGTTTTACATTTTTATTTCTGTCAGCGTCTCTAGAATTATGGCAAATTCTCAATGAAACAATTCATCACCACTGGCCAACGTTAGAGTGGTAAGTTGCCTTTGTGTATGTATCAGCATCTCTCTACATTTATGTGTTGCTGCACTAAATTGGTTGAGTGTTATTCATTTATTTCACACAGCTGCATATTTGTAAAATTATTTTGTTTTTGTTATGTATCTGAAAATGCGATGCAAGACAAATTTAAGAGGAATAGGACATTAAAGTGAAATCTAATATAATCCAATTTTAATAGATTTCTTTAAAAGTAGCCATTACACACACATTTCCAGGTCTTTATTTATATTCTGGGGCTCTGCTGGAATATCTCTGCATGATTACAGTTATTAATCTTAAACTCGCTCTTTTTTACAGCCCCTACGTTCAGGCTGTTTTAATTCCTGTAAACAAACAATAGCGATGTAATTAAAAATATAAACTTCTCATAGACATCTGTACATGTTCAAGCCAGAATTTGATCCAAAAAATGCAAGTGGAACTTAACAACAACCTTAGTGTCAAAGACAACAGAACAGACTGTAACTTAGTAACTTTGACCTGGTTTAACATAAACATCCAACATAAAGGTATAAGAATAAAAGAAAATCACATCACAAAAACACATATTATGTCCCCTTTATAAGCTTTAATATCCTTTTCCATACCAGTACTTTTCATTTTCCACTTTAGGTGTAAAAAGCAGTGACAATCTGTTATTTCCTCTCTCCTGTGTGTCCTGTGTATGCGTCCGTCTAGCCATCTGTAGCTGCAGCTCTCTGAGGGACGGTCCTAACTTCCACCTCAGTCAAGAGCAAGGGAGACACCGTCACAGTCCTGGGCTAACCTCGCCATGTGAGCCTCAGATCAACAAATCAGAAATACTAATTTCACATGGTCATCATTGACCCGTGGCTGGTCTCAAACTGGTTCACTGTTAACCTGTTTGTTTAAGCAGGCGAAGATTAGCTGGATCCTTGTCAGAAGAATTTCCCTTTTCAGAGTCTCATCAGTTGAATCATGAATAGATGGGACATTGTGACTGTCAGTCTTGAGTGTTTGCCAGGTGAAAGGCCGGAGTAGCTGCCAATGAAACAAATCCTGACAAACTGTTAAAAAATGTCACTTCACTGCAAAGTTTCTGAAGCCAAGATCAATCACTCACACTGAAATTTAGTAACATTTTTCAAGCAGGAAATGTTGGAGGTGTGTTTGCATCTGCTGCACATTTTTACACTGTGTTCAACACTGAGAGATCATGTGTCATATCAATGTTGACCCCCGCTGCTGCCTCTCTGGACTCTGTGACACAAATTGTTGCCTAAAGGGACATTTACAAAATGCCTTTTTCATAGCAACACACACTGTATAATGTGCCGATGCATCATTGTACCTAAAGGTCATCTTACTTGATTTTTACACATTAAGCCAAATATGAGAAAGGATGATTCACTCCAAAGACTTCTCCTCATGAGTCTATAGGATTACTTTGAACACAGGAGTCAGATGTTATTTGTGTTCTGAAATTTGCGCACAATCATTAATATATACAAGAAGAAAATAGAAAAAGAGATTAACACTAGTATTTTTTTGTAGAGTATATTATAAAATTATGCCTACGGTATATACAGAATTGTACCACATATGTTTGTATGAGTGACACTTTGCTTTTTCACACCTGTCTATATTAATAGATGTTATGTTTGCACGCACACATGCACGTATTATTATTTTTAATACAATTTTCACAACACATGGTGTTCTTTTGCTACTTATGTACGGGTGTGGAGTAACCATGGTGCAGCAAATGTATTTTTCTATCAGTAATTGATAATATTGATTTCTCATTGATTCCTTACAACTGTACAGAGAATAAATGTTTATATGGTAACTGTGATTCAAGTGTGTGTAGATCAATGCCAAGGGTTAAAATCAATGTATACATACATATCAAATATTGGGTGTGGATTTAGCTCCACTCCTTCCTCCTTTAGAGCACAAAAAATGTCCTTAGTTTGACTCAAACACTTTCCATTAATGAACACTAGATGGCAGCCATTCTTGGATAGAGAGTCACGGCCTATAGACTCCGCATGGTAGCACAATACTGTGTGGGTTAAGTCATTACATCTGACAGGTGCTTTCAGCAGAGATTTAGTGGAGTGGATGATGCTGATGTGCATACAAAGACGTGCTCAAGTAGCCTAAAACATCTTAGTGTCTGCTCCACATTCAATATAAACCAGGCACGACACCAAAAACGAACAGGAAACGAAGAGGAAGAAGAAGCGTCAACAGCAAAAAGGAGCTTAATAATTACCTGCTGTGCTCGGCAGCTTTGGGAGCTCCTCTGAGAACGTCGTCGCTCCTGCTCAGCAGAAAATGCTCTGGGTGGAGGAGGGAGTGTGTATTTGTGTGGTAAATTAGGCTATAAGTTTAGGGTGAAATTGTATAAGAGCCTCTTAAGTTTTCTTTTTCTATAACATTCCTCTTGCTCCTCCTCTCATTGCAGTGAGTATGAAGATCACACAAACACAGACATTCTAATGAACCAAAAGTTTACTTCAGAGGTGGAACTATTAGTCAATTAATCGATTAGTCGATCAACAGAAAAATATTCTCGACATTTTTATAATTGTTTGATTGTTTAAATAATTTTAAGCAAGTAGGACAAATATTCCTGTTTATGAAGAATAAAATGAAAATCTTTGGAGTTTTGGTCGGACGATTCAAACAATTTGAGGATATCACCTTTTTGTGAATTTTTGTAAACTAATTTCTTAAATTTTATGACCCAAAATAATAATTGACGAGCCAAGAAAATAACAAGCAGGTAAATGGATAATGAAAATAACCACCAGTTGCTGCATTGCATGTTGGATCCATTATACCTGCCACAGACCTGTTGGGTCAGACTCAAGTTTAAGATGAAGTGCTGCAATGCTGTAGTCCTACACTGCAGCTTCAATAGAAAACTGCAGTGCAGCTGCAGAAAGTCCACTGGACCCGCAGGACTTTACACAGTGTAATAAATGCTTAATGTCATGTTTACATGAGTTAATGACCTCTGTGTTAATTAAATTTTTCCGCTTGATTTTAATGAATGCTAGGCTCAGCTCTGACTCTTCACATGTAGGCCGACATGGGAGTTTCAGAGAATTAGGGAGTAAAGAAGGCGTGGCGGTGAGATGGAGAGAAAACAGGAGCTCCAGATAAAAGGAAGAGTGTGTGCATGTCTTATCATCACAGGGTTATTGGTGACATCAACATCTGGGCTCAAGCCTCATGCAAGAATATGCTGTTGTGGTATTAAAAGACACTTCTGGAGTTTTTTTATGTGTGTGTGAGAGAGAGAGGAACTGTGAGATGGAGTGAGAAAGCATGAAAGGAGGGATGATGGAAAAAGAGAGAGAGAGAACTGTAGGGTATATCTCTGTCATCAGCCGGGTGGCTTGAGGGGGGTTTGCTAGAAAAAGGAGCGACAGATGAGGAAGAGGAGTGGAGAAAGGGAAAACAAAGAGGAGGGGTGGGGTGTGTGTTGAGGTTTTAATTTCATCCAGAGGGGACATTGTCACTCCAATCACTGCCACTGACACCTTGAGCGTCCCGGGCCTGGGTGGGGTGTCGGCTTGAAGTTGACTTCTAGACCTCCAGGGCAGCTGCTCACACCCAGAGATGAGCTCTAAAAGTGGGTTTCTCCTTCTGCTGTGTCTGGGCAGATGGGACTTGGTTGCTGGAGGGTTATTATCATGACAGTGGCTTTTTTTGAGTTGTCAAACAACAGTGTGGTGGCTATGACATTATCCCTTGTCAAGTGTGTGTGCAGTAAGTGCTGGAATTTGCATGCATATTGTCGTATTATGCAAGCACATTCACACATGCTAAAACTGTCATTCCATGAAAATTACCAACTGGTGAGCAGTAACGCTTTTTGCATGTGTACAGATTTTGCATTTTTGTATCACGTCTTTCTTTCTTCAGTGTTGTGAAGCCTCCTTTTATTCTCACCATCTCTGTGTCTGTTGTTGTGGCCGTATCAGTCCATCTCAGAGCCTGTTATATTTAGAGGCAGAGCCCTATCAGAGCTTACAGCTGGCCGCCTGTGATTCAATTCTGACAGATCTACAGCGTTCAAACCAATCTCCTCTCTTTTTGTCTCGCTCATTTTTCCTGCCTATCTCCACCACCCATCCCCTCTCTTCTTCACATGCCACCCTCACTGTCCTCTATTTTCTCTTCTATCCTTTTGGCTCCACACTGCTCTCCTTCCACCTCTTCTTCTTTCGTCCTCAGGTTTTATATCATATTTACCCTTATACTTCTAACCATTCTCAGTTCCCTTTTTTTCTTGTTTGTTTCTTTATACACTTTAATCTCCCTATTTCATCTCAGTTTCTTTATACAATCAACTATTGTCATTTTCTCCTTCATCTTTGTCATTTTCTCAGCCAAGTACTTCATATTACTCCCTTTTCTCTCTTTTCTTTTTTCATTTTGACCCCTTTTTCTGTCTATACAGTTCAATTTAAAGTGCGTTATTGCTGTTGTGCGTCATGAAACTCTATCTCTCCTTCAGCTCCTCTTGTTTCTTCTCTCCACCACTTTACTTCCCTTTCAATTTTCTACACATCTTTATTATCCACTGTGTCTATCAGGTGCGCTCTCTCCTGCAGCACCAGGCAGAGGAATAAGAGCTTTATCACTTTGAGTAAATCCATGTTGAAATAAACATAAAACATTACGGTTTCTAATTTTGAAGAGACAAGCAATTAGCTGCTATTACATCCTTGAATCTGTGCGCAAAAGCAACCCTAATCTCATTAATCATGAACAATGGGGGCGGTAATACAGAAGCATGTTTATGCAAATTCCCCCACACAGTAATATCCTCCGTGCTTAATAGCCAAACAGTGGTGGCGCTTCAGAAAACAATCCTCCCCCTTCTTTTTTGTTACTCAATCGTTTGACTTGCTTTCATTTCCCCTCCTCTCATCTCGTCTTTCTGGATTTTCTTTTACCCAGCACTCTGTGTTTTCTTCATCCCGCCTTCCAGCTGGCTTCATGAAGTCTGAACCAGAACATTCAAGAGGTTGCGGGAAATGTATTGATCCCAGTCCCTGCCAAACCTTGGTGTTTGATAGCAAATAACCAAGAGATTGTCTGTGACATTGACTTTTACATTCCACCTCCAGCAAACACCTCTCTTTCTCTTGGCACACTCTCCGGCTCATTCCCTTTCTCTTCCATCAATTTTCTCTGTTTCTTTAGTTTTTTATGCCTTTCATTTGCATTTTTATTGTGTCATTGCTTCTCTCTCTCTCTCTCTCTCTCTCTCTCTCTCTCTCTCTCTCTCTCTCTCTCTCTCTCTCTCTCTCTCTCTCTCTCTCCCTCCCCAGTGTCTGTTTACATCTATTTCAGCATTTCTCCTCCTCTTAACTTTACTGTTATTATTGTCCTTTTTTCTCCTTTGGATTTTACCCTTTGGTCCAGCATCCATATGTGATTCAGGACTAAATATAGCCCAGGAGGACATTATAAGATTATCTCCCTGCATCGTTTCTCTCATATTCGTTCTCTCCCTCCTGAGCTCCTCTTCCTTTTCCATCTTTCCTTGTTTCTTTTGGTCTTGTCATCTCTCTTGAGTTATGTTCCAGTTTTCAGATGAGGACAGTGAGTGTGGTGTTAAAGCCTGGTCAGGATGGATCAGCGGCCTGGCAAAGGTCAACAGCATGTGATCCATTACAAGATTGCTCAAACACATCTGAATCAATTGATTGGCGGTCCTGCTGTCCGGCTGTAGGTGTATTGATTGAGTTTGAGTTGGGGCCAAAGGAATGAATAAAGTACAGCGGTGTTAAGATAACCAATAATTATTTTAACATTCAGTGGTGTGAACCTTACCTTCAGTGCTGGAAAAGTACATTTAGTCAAATACTATATGAAGTACAAATTTAACAAGAAAATATTGTAATTTTACAGTTAGTTACTTTTATTTTACAAACTATGCATTAAAATATGATCCACTTCACCTGCTACAACATAAAAATACTGCATACATGTTAATGCAACAATAGTTAAATTTATATATAAAAATATTTAATTTTATTAAAGGTGTAATTCTGCTAAATGTGCACTCATTAGGGGTGTGCCGATACTTCTCGTCAAGGTAAATGTTGTCCCACTCTTAAGGGTGCGCACCAAAAAAATAAATGAATAAAAAAGACGATCGGTTTTCTTTTGCTCATTTGCACATCATGTCTTCTTTTTATAATGTGGATTATTAACCTTGTTACAGCTTCTACCTGCTGATATCTCACAGTCAGCAGTAAGAGATGAGGAGAGGAGCAGGGTTAAGTTGACCTCAGGTCTCTACACTGAAAGCCTGAGGTAGGAGGAGCAGCTCTGGTAGCCTATTAATGCAAAAAGTAAAATGAGTCACACTACCAAATTATAACATCATTTATATGTTGTTCTACTTGTGTATGTGTGTGATATAGGATTTGTGCAATTTACTTTCATTTCTGTGTTTTTTATTAGCAATATGTTATAATTTGTGATAATTTGACTCTTCATCTCATTTATATTTATATATTAGGATTGTTTCTTTTCTTTATAATTCAATTTGTGATTGTATATTATTTAGGTATTTATAGTTGTTATTTCCATAAATACCTAAATTATCTATAAAATATCTATCTACAGTATATGGGGAAACCTTTTACAGTGTTTGCATATTGCATACTGCGTATGATAATTCATACTTAGAAAGTAGAACTGAAGTGATTCATTACAAGATGATTTGTTAAAACATCTCAAAATGCACCTGCATTATTTTGCATTTTGTGACTTTCAAATAAAAGAACAGTCATATATTCAGAAGTTTTCCTAAAAATAGTGTTAAAATCTTGTCTCGTCTTGATCTCGTGAGCCCAATATCGTGTCTCGTCTTGTCTCGTGAGCTGAGAGTATCGTCACATCCCTTATAGTTTAAAACTTCGAGCATATTTTAATTATTTTATATTTTATATATATAATTGTATGTACCTCTGCACCTTTACTGCTGCTTTTGGATTCTTGTCACAGAATATTTTTTAAATTGTGGTATCACAACTTTTACTTAAGTAAAGGATTTAGGATTAGTAGAGTAAAGGAGTATTTCTACCACACTGCACACTTAAATACTTTAAAAGTTATTTCCTCTTGAAAATCATTTTATTTATGCAGGAATCAAGAATTATTTCCCCTGAGAAAATATTATAATGGGCATCATAGTATAATACAATCATCAGCATTACCGACACATACATAACATGCACTATCAGTACACTCATGTGTCTCTTACAGTATTTAATGGACTCTACAGTATCAGATATGGTATGTTCTTATTATGATGAGGGTCATCTCATTATAAAATGAGAAGATGGTTGAATTGATGTTTGCTGTGAAATGGCAGAAGATAGACATAGCTCACTTTATCGATTGATGAAGTGTCTTTATGTGTTCAGGTTGTGGGAGGGGTTGAAGGAGGAGTGTGTGTGTGTGTGTGTGTCTTTGCCTACAGAGCGAAACAGAGCGAGCTCAGTGTGTTTGTGTGTCTGTGCATTGTGGGGAGCTGTCCATTGTCACTGGTGCTGAAAGTGGATTACTGCTTCCCCACTAAAAAGAGGGGATGAATATGATACGCACGAGGGAAGAGGAGAAGAAAAGGAGGGAAAACACCAGGAGGGGTTCATGATTGCTTCATTACTGCAATCCCAGAGGCTCCCTGCAGATTGGAAGGAAGTTTCTTGGAAACTTGGATTGTAAGACCACATCTAACAAGCTGTAGGTGTCTTGCTTGGAGTTTATTTCTTTAGCACACTTTCTATCTCTCTCTTTCTCTCATGCATGCTCATTGCTTGCACATTAGTTTGGACACATTCAGAGGTGGGATGGAAAAGGCAGAGGAGGAGGAGTGGGGGAGGGAAAGCGGGGGAAACGGAGGGAGATCACCGTTTCTTTCTCTTTTTTCCCTTCAGCTCAGCAGGACGAACAGCGACACAGTAAGAGGAGCGTTCTCTCGTCTCCACATCTTCCACACTGTTGGATTTTTACACTCCACCAGAAGAAGTTGTATTGATTCCCACTTTGATCTCAGAGTGCTGTAGCTGCTGCTTCTGGTGATTTTGTCCCGGAAACCCCTGTCCTGCTCTGGCCCTGCTCAACCCGCTGTGCCCCAGGTCACTATCAGAATGGCAGGTTGTGCAAAGCGTTGTAAACAGGGAATTGTCAAGTTTGCCTTGTCCCTACACAAACTGGTCACTGGCACGCTCATTAAAGGTATGTAAGTGCTTGAATGTCCTTTTATAGATTCCATCTTTATTTTTTTGTGCAAATGAAAGCAGATTTGTACTTATGTGTCTAAGTTCCTGTAGGCTACATAAAGTTAAAAATCTTTATAGGTTGCAAGCAATAAAAGTTATGTGTACATCCAAAATGTTGGTCTTATTATGTTGCAGCAGGCAAGCCAACTAAATTAATGTTGAAGTATCAAAAAAGCAAAATTGTAAGTCCAATCCACTTTATCTTTTCATCTTCAGCTCATACAACTCTTTTTCTTTGCCCTCCTGCGCTCTACTCTTGGCTGCAGTTGACCTCGTTCTGCTCAGTATGGTCTCCAGAGAGAAGAGTGAAGGAGACAGAGATGAAGGGAGTAAGCAGCTAATAGAGAGGAGAGATAAAGTTGATATAGAGCAGTGTGTTTGTGTGTGTGTATGTTTGTGTGGGCGCACTTGTGATGAATGCGAGTAATAAAACGTGTCGGTGAGGCAACAGGGAAGAGGAGCCTTACACACACAACACTGAGAGGGAGGGGAGGGGTTTACTGTTGTGATTCATTAGTCGTTTGTGGTGCGTGCATGTGCAACCATGGTTGGGTGCCTATATGTAAAGTGTGTCTGTGTGTGTGTGTGTGTGTGTGTGTGTGTGTGTGTACATCAGTGCATGTGCAACATTAAAATAGTACCTTTTAATCTTATTCCGCTGCTTTTTTTGTTAAAGACGGGAAGCAGTGCAGGAAAATACACACAAAGCCATGCCACAGAAACTGTATGCAGCAGAGCAGCAGCCTTGAGGCACACACACACACTCCCCCACACACTCATGCACACACACTTTCAGTGTAATGCTTTTTGAGCCAATTGACATTTTGTCTGGAGGGATGGGAAACATCAAAGAAGTCAGTAACACAAATACAGTAGATGCACAAAGACATACCCAAATGCACACATGTTTGTGGATGGCTCAAGTATTCAGCCACAGTGGGTTGAAATGCCCTCAAGGTCTTGCACACGCACATGCACATGCACGCACACACACACACATACACACACACACACACACATCCACACACACACGCGCGCACACACACACGCACAGACACACACACACCAAACAAACACACGCACTCACACATACACACGAAATGTCACAAAGGAGCTGCGGTTTGGTTGCGGAACAAATTACTCCTTAAAAGAAAAACTCATACATTCTCATACATAAAGTCTTGTTTTTCCTCACAGAAATAGAAATAAAATGCGCCCAAGAACACGCAAACACACACAGGCACACGTATGTAAATAAAAACACACGCATGGCACTGATATGATGATATTAAAACACCTACAAAGACAATGAGGAAATGAGCTGCAGAAACAGGAGATCTGGGTCTGCAAAATATCACACACACACATGCACAGGCAAGGACACATACATCCACACACAGACACACACACGCACACGCACAAACGCACACACACAGGTCTACATCTGCTCTTTCTCAGAACTCCGGCGGGAGTGAGGGCTACATCTGCAACAACATCAGATTAGAGAATGGCTATAAAGGCAAATGGGCTAGACATGCACACACACACACACACACACACACACACACACACACACACACACACACACACACACACACACACACACACACACACACGCACACACACACACACGCACACACATACACACACACAAAAATCCTAGATCCTTGAAGGGCCATTACTATTTTGTAGTTTTATAAATTGTATTTACTAGCCATTGCTTTTCAATTTGTCAAAGTGTCAGCTGCGTTTTAATTGGGTGTGAAGAGAAAGTTGCGTGTGCCGTCTTTGTTCATTTTACATTTAGTTCTGCTTTTGCAATATAACAACAAATAGGGAACAATTAATATCGATCTGAAATGTACTTTTACCTTTTTTAGAGACGTTTAAGTGGATGCTGAGGTCCATTTTAATGTCTGCTGCCCATAAACTAAGAATTTAGAAAGTTGTAAACTGGTGAGCTGTGGAGCCATTTGCAGTGAATGGAAGGAGTCTAATCTAATGTAATTTTACTTGGCTTTATGTTTCCCTAATGGCGCCTGATAGTTTCTAATATTCTAATATTTTGTTTTTCTAAGAATCAACTTTCCAAATGAACTGATGGAGGTCAGATGACTGAAACGTTGCATCACAAATGTTTCTGTGAAAGTGGTGATATTATGCAGGAGCTTGTTAAAGGAGTTAAAGTAATTTAGTTTGAACAGTATCCTCTTAAAGCAGCACTCCAGGTATTTTAGTCTTGCACGTCCATTATGTTGGGGGCTCATGAAAGAGAGCGAGATCGAATACAGAAAGGTCAGTATCAAACCAGCAGAGGTGTCAGATATCTTGACTTTTACACAAATATATAACAACTTGACAGAATCTTTATTGAAAAAATGCCAAAATCTTTCAAACTCCACACTGCTACAGTCTGTATTATTCTCCTCATGACAAGTAAAGTGGCCCTTTAACCTTTTCTTTTTCTTCTCAGTCTTCTTTGAAATGCAGCTATGCCTACAAAACTACTACTAGTACTGCAACCATCACTCTTTTACAAATACACTGAATTAAAGTGTCCTCTGTTTTCTCCTCACAACTGAAGGAGAAGACATGTGGCTTTGTTTAGGAGCTGTAGGCAAGAATACAAAGGTCAGAGCACAAATCAACTTCTACAAAGGTTAAAACACATTGGTTTCACTTCCATAAAGTAAATCAGATGAGCATTTACCTCAGAGTTCATGTATGAGTGAGTACAATATGTCAGTGCTAAGGTATTGATCCACCATTCAGAACAGTCACCGAATATATTCTTTGGTAAGATGCTGATTGGTTGCTGACTGATTAGAGGACAAGTGGGATTTATACTCTATGCAGCTTTTTCTACATTTCACTGTAAGTTACAGACTTGTTTTCAGGTGACCTTTAACAGTCAGCATTTTAGGACAGTTTAAGAGCCAGACTTATACATTGTATAATAGTTTTGCTCTTTTACTCTTTTCAAAGTATCAACAGGAACTTTTAACCAGTTCCCACATGCCCAGTAAATATTCAGGTTTTATTTATTCAGCATATAATACATTTATTTAGGCAGCGAAGATATGGATGTACTCAAAGGATTTTGCTCTGTGTAGAGTGACTATCAGAGCAGCATTGACCTCTGCTGGCAGCAATGAGAAATTACAGATTAATAGAGAGAATCACATTTGTCAACCTGGATGTCATATTTAACTAGTCACTGGCACCAAAGTTCACAAAAAATTACTTAATTATTTTTCTAGCTGCACAAATGTGGTGTTTTTACTCTCATCACAAACTTAAAAAGATAAAACAGTGAGGTCAGGAAGAAGAAAACATGAAGAGCTAAGATTGAATGGTTTAATTATTTGTCACATCCACTTTCAGCATTCAGCAATGTCAATGATAAGACTCAACTGTAATTTCAAAATGACCCTGCAGATTTGCCAAACTGGGTCAAATTTTGCATCTAAATTCCAGATTAAGTTGGGTTAAATTCAAAATCATGTTAAAAAGACCTTGTTGGCAGTCTAAGATTTAACTGTGATTTTCCTGTTGAAATGTCCCTTAGCCATTTATCCACCATGGCTTCTGTCAATCTCTACCACCTACTATGTAATAGAGGGAAACATGTTACAACATGATCTTAAAACACAACCACAATGCACAATTTCATATTTATTTTGACTCTACTTCAGGCTGGAGTTTCCAGCATCTCTCTTACGCTCTGCTCACTTTTTTTTTTAGCTGCAGGCTGATTAGACCAAATACCTTTCATCACTTTGGTTTACTCTACTTTGACTTGTCACATTCTAAACAGCCTTAGCCCTAAACCCCTCTTCAGCTTCCAGTCATCTCTGGAAAAATGTATAAACTTCCTGTCAAGCTGCGCCAGGCTGTAAACAGCCAGCATGATTTCACTTATCCTATCCATGCAGCCTGCCTTCAGGTGCTACCCACTGGCATACAAATGCAACCTGTTTGGATGCAGAATACCATGCTCTGTGGTGGTCTGGGCACATGTGATGACACCTGATGGCTGCTATCAGCATACAGAAACCCTCTTTGGCTGACAATACACTGCAAAGCACATGAAATGTGCCTGAATCTTTCAGCCAGAGGACAACAAGAATGCCTGCAGCTAATTGACACTCAGATTTGCATGAATCCTATCTATTCTCTTATTGTTTGTCTATTTCCCAACTATTTAAAGAGGCGAAATCATGCCTAAAAAATGTCTACTTTACTTTTCCTTCATTTGCCTCCTGGAGTGTCTTTAGTAATCAGAAACAACTCCCTTCAGAGGAAATTTCAGTTGAGCTCACAGGACTTGGCTGTACAATCATGTATTCTAATCTGCAAGCATTCCTTGAGTGGAGATAGGGGGTAAATGCTTCACTGGGGTCATCAGATGGGAACCCTCCTTCCTTGGTGTTTTGTTGAGAGGTCCATGCAGCAACAGAACTTCAAGAGGATCAGTTGAGTCAAGGTTTCTTCTGTTAACGATTCATTCCAGTTTATGTTGACTATAAATAATAACCAGCAGTGTGGGTAGGGTCAGAAGCTTCACTGGGGTCATCATGTTTTCACCCTCCTTCCTTGGTGTTTCGTTGAGGTCCATGACACCTCCAGATGGAGTGGTGACACCAGCATCCCAGGTGCACCCCTCTCCCCTTCAACCCCTCCTGCTGGCTGATCGTATCTTGCCACCTAGTTTTTGTCCTTTTTATTTTCAGCCCGAGCAAGTTGCTGCTTCGCTTGGCAGCCTCTGCCACAGACTTGATGGCCTGTCGGATGGCCCGTTCTTGGACTCCCATCCCTTTCAGCTGCCTGGTGGTTGACATGGCCACAAAACCCCTGCAGCAGTCCCCCACAGGGTGCACCTGCATGCTCCAGCCCTTTTGTTCTGCTTCAATTGTTAAATCGGAGTACTTCAGCTTTGTATGCTTCACTAACTGCGTCCTCCTATGTCAGTCCTATGATAAATAGGGCCTCTAGTGAGGGTGACCACAGGATTAAATCGTGTTGGAAACTGGCTGCAGCCTAATAATTCTTTGTGGCAAGGCGATCTTCTGGTTTAGATCGACCTTCATCTTCCAATCCCCGCCTGTATCCAGTAAGCTTCATTCTTTTACCTTATGCTGACAAGTAAAATCATGGACGAACGAAACAAGAAGCTTTGAATGTGCTGACTCCTCTCCGAGTTCAAAGCGTTCTTCTGTTGGGAATAGGAGGAACATGCAATGTTAATCATCCTTCCTACCTTCCTGTCTGATAACCAGCTCTGCTGGAAGAGCTCATCTCCAAAAGGGGGAAAAAAGTAACCCTGTTTACTGACAAAAGCTTACACCAGCAAAAAATATAACTCTACTATTCTAAATGTTACTGCCTTATCAGAAAGTACCTGGGTATTAACTGCAGCAATTATGTTTAAAAGATTGTAATGTTATGTCAATGCTAATTTTATTATTTTTGTAAGATTATCATTTTAAAAAGAATGTTTTAATATTAGTAATAGTAATATCTTTGATCAAAACCCAGTAATTTATGCTTTTTTCCTTCCCAGTTGGGAATTTCTCAGACTGCACAGCAGGTGGCGTCAGATTCATCTCCCTCATTTCGCACCATTACTGTAATCCCACAATGTCAGAGAAGATCAGAACAAATGTGAATTGTAGTATTAATTAAAATATTTTATAAATATTTGAATATTCAGCATTTCAAAGTGCTTGCAGATGAAGCAGCTCTTCCTCTGATGGTTGATGAATGAAGATGGACAGCAAGGGGGATTTTCAAATTGAGGGTACACCAGCATCAGATCTGAGGTGTTCCTCATAAGTGCTTAATGAAATATTCAGTGGATTCCTTTTTTCCCACCAGATATTCACTTCATGTCCCCCCTCGGAGTCTGGGGGATCAGGCAGTTTTTGTATTCAGAGAAGGAGGGAAAGTAGGATGGATGGGTAAATGAGAGCACAGAAAGAGGAGGAAACAAAGAAAAATGAGAGGAAGGATGTATGTGTGCATCTCTGAACATATTTGAGTGAGCATATGTGTGTCTTTGTTGGCGCACACTTTGATGTGGATATAAGTGTGTGTGCTTTTCCCACTGCGTGCACTCTGCACCTGTGTGTTCTGCTGCTTTGCTCCAAACTGCTGTCATATCACTTTCAATGTGCCATAGGGGACACATTTAATGTTTAATACAAAATATAATGCATAATAATTCATATGGAAAAAGCTCTCAGGGGAGGAGGTGCTGCTCTGCCCCCCCAACACTGTAATCAATCCCCAAGCTGCATACAATTAACACTTCTATCATTCTCATCTGCTGAGGAGGGAGGGGAAGAGCCATGGGAGGAGGGAGAGTCAATAGAGTTCTTTGTATGCAGTTCACAGATGCCACTAAAGGTAGGTAGGTAAAGAAATAGGAATTAGCTGCAGTTAACAGAAATGTAAATTATATTCTTCATTTGCACTTTTGAAGAAGCAAACCCCCCAGTGTGTCATGAGCTGACTGTCTGTGTCCACGAATAGTAGGGGAGGGTGACAGGGCTCAAGTACAGTAGCACCCACAGGCAAGGTGATGCTGTCTGTAAAACATTTATAGCAGAACAGAAACAGTAAATATTTCAACCAAGCTGAAAGATAAATGGATCAACTACTTAGTGTTACTGTGTTTCTCACTGATTTACTTACTGAACACGGTGCCATGTGGTGCCTGTGCTAGTCCACCTCAAGCTGACCAAATTTTAAAGATCCCTGCAAAATGTGTGTTGTCCAGAGGGAGTTTTTCACATCTTGACAGGTGACATAAAGTAGCCAGTGTGGGAGGCTAACAGCGGTGAATCTTTCTGAGAGATTCACTATGAGGCAGAAAAACAGCAGCCGTGGCCTTGAGGGGAGAAATAGGCGGTTGTCAGGAAGAGAAACTTCAAGCAGCACAGACTCACAAATACTGGCTCCCTGCTCTTCCAGACATAATATTGTTAGGACTGATCAGTCTGTTAGAAGTGGGCACCAAAGCAGAAAAGTAATCTGTTGTCTTGTTTTTAATCAGTTTAAAAGCCAGCTCACCTAAATTACAAAAGAGCACATTTTCTCACTCATGTGGTAGCTGATCTAGCCAAATACATAAAGAGTTTTTAGTTTAATTTGTCCAGTTCTTTTTGTAATTTATGTGAACTGATCCTTTAAGTGGTCATCAGCATTTGTAGCACCATGCCACTCTGGCAGTGTTTACTCACTTGTTGTACATTGATGGCAGTTAAGCCTAGTTGCACAGTTCGGACTCAGTGGATCGTAGCCTGTAGGAGCAACTGACACACGTTTGGCTTTGTTAGAGGAATATGTGATTACCTCTTTGCAATTGGCTGATCTCGGCAGCATTGCACCTCATTCCAAAGTCTGTCAAGATCGTTGAGCTCGTCTGCTCTGCTGCTCACTCCAGTATATCAATGTGTTCGTTCTGATGACTCAGATGACACTGAGCCAGATAGTGGACATGTGCAGTTTTCACTCCTCCCTCCTTGTACCCCCCCACCCCCCCACCCCCCACCCCCCCCCCCCACCCCCAAAAAAAAAGCCCTCATTCGTTTCCCCCCACCTCATCTCTTTCCTTCCCTAACCTCCCCCCATCTGTCTTGCCCTCCAAATTCTCCATTCTCATATGTCTTGCTCTCCTCTCCTCTACAGATATTGCCCCTCTGTCATTTTTTCTCTCACTCCCGCTTTACTCCCCTCCCAATCCTCTGCTTTCTTCACCCTCATCTTCTTTCCTCCGTGTGGTCATCTCCATGACAGATTCCATCCAGCCCTCGGCTGATAAGACCGGGCAGCAGCTAAACAGCCAATTTATTATTCACTGCCTGCTTGCCACATTTCATGTACTTGTCAACACCTTCTTTCGCCGCTGTCAAACGCTTTCTACATTTCACCCCTTTACTACTCCACTGTCTAATCCCATCTGTTTTTCTTTCTTTACCCTCCATTCAATCCAGCTGTGCAGCCATCTCACTCTAGTAAAAGGTCTGTTGTGTAATGGTTAATAAATGATGAGAAAGAGGTAGTTTGGCACTCACAATGATCCACAGCACCCTGGACAGGCCTGAGTAGCAGCACAGATGATGTTGGGCTTAATGTCTTGGAAGAGTTTGGCACTTGTCCTAGTATGATGAACCTGTTGTTGTTTAATGTTATTGCACAGGAAGCTATGGAGCTATTTTATATTTTATTCACTGAGTTAATGCCTCAATTACTTCGTCAGCAGGATACTGAATATCAAAGGTGTATCAATTAGATAAGTAATAACATTAGAAAAATAATTAGATATTGGTGATGATCTATTGTATTGTATCCATGATAAAATATTATATAAATATATATATATATTATTAACAGCTTTATTTCTGTTCTTTCAACTGTGTTGAGACTGCCCTCCCAGAAAATATGACAACATTAGTCATTTTAACAAATTACCCCAATATGGCAAATGTTCAAGGGTCACAGCTCTCTACTAGCTGTAGGAATTATGACTCTTGTTTGTCGGGAGTGAAAGTAACATGCCCTTGTTATGAAGCCACAAAGTCCACAGATGGAGGAGATTAACCAGCAAGATCAGCCCCTTACCCTTGGTGTTGGAACCCAGGAAGTTTGGTCACATGATAACAGGGTGGTCTCTGGACCTGGTTTGATGTGATGTTCACATACTGAGATTGTCTGTTTCCAGTGCTCCTTCACTGTCCAGCTCAGGACCCTTGCTGTTTCACCTCAGGTGTTATACCCCAGCCTTCAATTCTGGGCCAGTCCAATCAGCAGAAATCCCACTTGTTATTTGTACCAACATCATGTGATGACACCTGAAAAGTTCCAGAAAAAATAGTAAATTAACTTTGAGTTTACAGTATTTTTCCACAGGTATTGTTGGTAAAGAACAATCAATTAATCTCTTAATTGATTGACAGAAGATTAACCTGTACTGTAACTATTTGATTAATCACAATCGTTTTTGGTCATTTTTAAAGATAAAATGCCAAACGTTTCTTGGTTCTCTTGTCATATATGACAGTACACTTGTACTTATACTCTTAGTGAGAAAAAACAAGCCAACTGAAGACATTGCTATGGCCTCTGAGAATGTATTAATATAATTTTTTCACTATTTTCAAATAATTCATAGCTGAAGATGAATCAATTAATAAAAAATAATCATTAGTTGCAGCCCAGACAGAATAGGATCTATTCTATTCTATTCTATTATTTCACTGATTGCATCCTGTGCTCTTCAAATATGTTAAGTGTCACATCTTGGTTAAAATCTTGGTTAATAGGAAATGTCAATTTCTCAGGGACTGATCAAAACAGCCTGCCTGGTTTTCGGAATCACTTCTGTGGGTTTTTTCAGTTTATCCAGTGGATTTTTGAAAGTGTCTGATCAACCAAAGGCTTTCTCTACACTGATAGATGCGAATATAACCCCCCAATTGAAGTCAAACATCATCGCTACAGCAAATCATGCTCCCTTATCTCGTCTATTCAGCTGAGCTTTCAGAATGTAATCAGTATTTCTGCGTCTCGCTGCCGTAGTGTGTATTTAAAAACCTGTTTCTCTCTGTTGATGTATTGTCTTTTATCTTCGGTCACCAGTGGGTATTGGTCCACAATTTATGCTTATGTGGTTGTGTGTGAATGTGTTTGATTTTGATTAGAAACTGCTGTCAGATCATTCCCTTCTTGCAGAGCTAGAAAGGGAGAAAGAAGAGTTGTGTGTGTGTGTACAGTGTTGGGGTGAGCCTTTGCATACACAAAACATGTCTCTCATTATTACAGACACACACCTGCCCTGCTGTTCTCCTTTTTCTCACTTTCTTTGTCTTTCCTCATCTCTTTAGCTCTCTTTTCATTTCATTTTCTCCTCTCCCTCCCCCCGTCTTGTTTTTACTCTGCATTGATTCTCAGCATGCAGTCTACTGCAGCCAGTAGCTTTTAATGAATGCCATGGCCTAATGGCTTTATCATTGGCCTTGATGGCCTCAGCTTGGCTGTAAATTGTTTTCTTAAGTAAAGCCATGTGAGGAATTTCAATAGGGGGCTGTAGTCGATAGAAGCGGTGCAGCCCTCCAATCTTAACAGCAGTGTGTTACATGGGGGAGCGGTGAGGGGTTAAGCGTGATTGACAGAGAAGTACATGTGTGAGTTCGACTGTGTTGTGGACTGGCGTCACTCTGCTGCTTGTATTCCTGTAGCAAGTGTGCGGCCCTGTGTACGTGTGTGTGTGTGTGTGTGTGTGTGTGTGTGTGTGTGATTTTTTTGTGTGTGTGCGTGTGTGTGTGTGTGTGTGTGTGTACGGTTGATGGATTCATCAGCAGACTGGAGACCAAAAACATGTCTGGTACAGCGTGTTGATGCTGGCTCTGACATGTGTGGGGAGTTATTTCTGCAAATGTGGTGGTGTCAGATGTACAGGGCTTTGTCTTCGACCCACCTGCAAGTAGAATAATTACACACACGCACGCACACAAGCACAGACAGGCACACATACTGCCTGTCAGACCCCGTGCATGTAGAGATAAGGCAGCAAATACACTCTCCACAGTCAGACTGTTTGTTAGCTGAATAGTAAAGGGGGGCTGATCAGTCTAGCCCTCCCTTATCTCCCCTCACCTCTTGCTCTCTTCATCTCTGTATCTCCCTTTTTCACCACATATCCCTCTCACCATCCCTCTCTTGTAAATCCTACTAATTTGTTTCTGTCTCCTCTTTTTCTTCACCTCCCCCTCTACTCTCCTTCCCCTTCTCCCCTATTTCCTCTGCGCTTCTTCTTCCTCCTCTCTCTCTTTTTCTCTCTCATGCTCTCTTTTTGAGTGTTGTCTTCCTCTCCCCCCTCTCTCTCTCTCACAAACACACACCCCTCCCTCCCTGCCTCTCTCATCTCTGTCTCTGTCTTTTTCTGTGCAACAGTGTGCAATCCTTCTTTCCCCACCAGACAGACAAAGAGACAGAGCGGCTGAGACAAATAGAAGGAGGAGAGGGAGCCGAGAGAGAGGCAGAAACAGAGAGAGGCAGATACATAAAGAGGCACAGAGGAATTGATGGAATGACAGTCCGGTGGCAGGGGACACACTGAGAGAGAGACTGAGGACGAGAAAGAGGGAGGGCGTTCATGGTAGAGAGAGATGTAAAATAGGCAGCTTCAGTGACAGCGTAGACAAAGGTAGCTTCAGAGTGCATGTGCACCCTCTTTTCCATTCACACACTCGCTCACACACACATCCTCTCTCTCGCTCTCTCACTCACTCACTCAATCACTCACTCACACAGACACACACATATACACACACACACACACACACACACCCTCGAGCAGAAGCAGCAGAGCTGTGTGGGTGTGAGGCAGCATGAGAAGTGATATCTGTACTTCAACACATACAGCTGGCTGATGGACTAACTTAATTGCAACAGACACACACACACTTATTGTACGCACACTCACTTGCACACCTTGATTATAGGCGGGTGCGCACACACTCACTCACACACACAACCTGTCTACAGCCAGAAGTCAACATGGGTCTTGTGATGGGAACCTTTTCCATGCAATCCAAGCAGGTCAGCTACCACAAAGGTAAGAATTTATTTTTGTAAAACACTCTCAGGTTGTGTTCCTGACTGAAAGTACATGCATGTCATATGAGACAAGCACCTGTCATGTAGTGTCTGTGCGGTAATGACGGAGTCGTGTATGTTTGCTCTCAGAATCATGAATATTGCACAAGCAGTGCATTATGGGAATGAGCTGAACGTATACTGGGCTTTGATGTAAAGTTGGCAAGACAATGTCATTCATTATTGGCTTATGATGCAATCTCAGGGCCACCTGTCCTCTGTTTGAACTGTAGATTTAGGAATAAACAGTTGTGTGCGTGTGTACAGATGTGCCATTGGGCATGTCTATAAAAGGTGATGGTATTTACCCCTGTCTGTTCTCCAAACCATCCTGCTTCCTGTCTGCCTTGCTACTGTTTGACAGGAGGAAACTGGCAATGGCACTTGACGCACATATACTGATGTAATGTGTTCATAGACATAAATTAGTGTGTTCAGCTTTGTTCATTAAAATATATGCGCACATATTTCACTCCTGAAATGCAGGAGTGTGTAATACAATAATACAATAAAATCTTTATAGGGGCAATTTTACCGGAGCAGCTTGTTGTACACAAATACAGTAACATACAAGGGGTGTGTAGGGGGGCGTACATTTTGTCTGTGTTTGTGTGAGAGTGTTTATGATGGCTGTGTGTGTGTGTGTGTGTGTGTGTGTGTGTCTGTGTGTGTGTGCGTGTGTGTCTGTGTGTGTGTGTGTGTCTGTGTGTGTGTGTGTGGGTGCTCACACTTAATTAGCACTGTGTAATCCATCAGCCTCTGGTCATGGTCTGTCCTGCATCTGTTGACCTAAAACCTGATGGTTATCACCAGCAGATGCCGAGCTGCATCACTCAGAACGAAGAGGCAGAAAAACGAGCCAAATCTAGTTTCACCAAACTGTCACATGTCAGAGAATAAGGAAAACATGCAGAAATAGGTCATTTGCTGAGTGGGATCATGTAAAACAGACTGTGTGTTGCATATGCTGTGACAAAAACTGTGGAGGCGATGCACATGATGCAAATTATGTGCTGTGGATGTTGTGTTGGTCCCTCAGGAAAATGCTTTTCTATTGCCTATATTTTCTGTGTTATACCTGTCAAACATTACAGCCAGACCCCACAAAGTGAAATAGCTGTAAAATGCTAAATGAGACCCTGCAAATGCTTTTCTGAAATACAGGCATATATAGCATCCTGCGTGGGTTGTTTATTTTAATTCCCATTCTGCGTTTCATTTCATTGCATGGCAACAGCTCTCAGCAGATACTTCAGATCTGTGCTGAACAAGATACTTGAGGCACATTTTCAAGGTGGATGTTTTCTGCAGCCTAAAGTATGAAAACTATAGGAGGATAACAGATAAAATGCACTTATCTCTGAAAGAGAAACGCTGCCATGTTGTCCCCTTCCATTTCAAGCGCAACCCATTTACTAGTTGGGGAAAGGCAACAATGCTTACGAAGCAAGCAAGATGTATTTTCAGTAGATTTTGTGCCGGAAAAGCTCTCCTCCAGTTATAGTATAGGGTAACCTTTAAATAGCAGGCACTTTGAAGTTATCACTGTTAGGGTGTGAGTCTGTGTGAGGAGGAAGGCGTTAGATGAGTAAAGGGGGGAGAGAAAAATTGAGAAAAGTTGAGAGAGGAGGTGAGGTTACTCCTCAGGGGGCTCTAATGTGAGTGTCAGTGAATGTGTGTGTGTGTGTGTGTGTGTGTGTGTGTGTGTGTGTGTGTGTGTGTGTGTGTGCTTCACCATCTGCTGCACTGTTATAAAAAGTGGCCTCATGAAAGCAGGGCAGGATTCATTTTGCATGGAAGGTTGGCTCATCCTTGATCACAATCCAACACGAGGCGATGACCAGCTGACAATAAAAGAACTTTTCAGGATAAAACCTTGGAAGATTATTTCATAGCATGCAGTCTGACTCGAGCGGACTTAAGCCACATGACTTGGACTAGTCAGACTGGATTGGATTAGAAGAAATCAACAGGACAGCAAATTAGCTATAATGACTTTTGACCTTGCCGTGACTTGATTTTGATGTTGGAGCAAATATTAAACGTTCTGTATGTAGGAAACAGAAATTCCTTTACATTAGCAACACCTGTGGCTGTTAAGCTTGTTGTCCTCTCGTGCAGAATTGATCTGACTCAGCAGATGTAGCCTCCCATTCTGCTATATGTGTGTTACCGTTTTCAAAGTTGTCATTGCTACATGAAACAACAACCCCAGAGCTAGCAACCTGCACACTGAAAATGGCAAGTTTGTTTTTTTCATCAGTAAAAGTCATATATCATAGTTGAAATACATCTTATATTGTTTTATGTGGCTTTTTCTTTTGCAAGGATTTAGCCATTTTAATGCCAGGGCTCAAACAAGTCACCACCCCAAACTATTTAGCAGGGGCACGGTGATTGTGTCCTGGGCTTAACAATTGCGAATGTTTTAAAGAATACAAACTATATAGTATGTTAATGGAAAGCCTGATATATGTTATTCTTCTGTGCTGTAAACCTCCGTTGTTGTCCAAAACCTATTAAAAACATGTCAGTGAGACACACTTCTGCACTGGGTGACATGTTCCTTCCCCCTGAAGACTTCTGGGAGTGTTTTAATTAGAAATGGCTCCAAAGACTAATAACAGCGATCATGTTTTCAGTCTCTGGAGAGCAGTTCTGGGTATAACAGACGCCACTGCACAAATGCAGGAGCGAATCACTGTAAACAGAGCCGTGTCCCTGTGCATGCTTTGTGCGCATGTTTTTTGCAGTTAATAGCGATCATTGGTAATCATTTGTTTAACATTTTTTAAGACTACCTATTTTACAAATTATGATCTGATTTAGGAACAATACACAGGTCTCACTGTCTGACTATAATGCAAATGAAGTTACAAAATATCAATAAACAATATAAACCTAATTGTTAATCACATAAATGTTGTTTTACATTGCTCCTTAGGTTTTTCCTTATTTTAGCCTGTAGAGTTGACTCAGATTACTGTGCTACTCAAAAGGTAAAATGTAATGTCTTGAAAAAGAAGCAAGGGAACTTGAATGGTTCCCAACCCAGAAGCAAGGTATATGAGTATGTCATGAGATGATTAAAACATGTTCTTTTTGTTCAGTTTTTTTTTCTGCCTTTTTCCTCTTGTGAAATTCTAGATAGTTTAATCTGAGAAAAGGGAATTGTGTTTTATTAAACATAAAATGTGGTAAAAAGTAGATATTGCCTTGTTTTAAGGAGACAAAAGTGAAACATGTTGGGAACATCTGCTTTAAGCTAAATCCATGATTTATCTGGCGCCCACTTGAAGTATCCTTGGTGAATGAGATGCACATTTTATACTTTTATACTGTAGAATAAAAGCACTGAATAAATACAGTCAATTTACAGTCCTATTTAGACCATTTTATTGGGTGAATTGATTGAATATATTAAAGAGAGCTGTAACACAGTCTGAAGCAGGTGTTCTTGTGTTTGTTGCTGCTTACTTATTCTGAGAGGGAAGAAAGCTCATTTGAAATGTGCAGACCTCGTATGGCCATGGATTGTTGCTAATCTCTGTGTATCTCTCTTTACATGGAGCAAAAAACAAAACAAAAAACAAACAAGACATGTCACTGTACACAAACTACTCTGCTTGTATGAAATATTTCCCAGTCGGTATGTCATAAAATACAAAATCTGCACCTCGCCGATACATTCATCTTCCTGTCCGTGCGCTCCATTTGTTTTCGCCTCTCCTCTCATTTCTCTGCACTCTCTCGCTCTGTCAAGTGAATTTTAACTCTCTCTCTCTCTCTTTGTCTTGCTTGCTCTCACCCCATTTCACCTTCTCATTTTGTCTTTTATGTGTTTCTCCCTTCAAATTGTCTTTCTTCTTCTCCCGAGCTGCTCTCTTCTTGATCTGTTGCGATTCGTATGCCTTTACTGTTTATCTCAGGGTTTCTGCCTCTCATGTCTCTTTCGGGTTCTCAAACCCTCACATCTCTTCCTGTTTCTAAGTTTTGCACAGAGGATAGCCTTGTCCTATTCAAAGATCACTCCAACTGTTTGAAGCCTCTCTAATCATCTATTGTTTGGGTTTAAGGCCAGAAGAATATACGTAAATATGTGCTTTTGCATGTGTGAGTTAATGTGGGTCTTCTGGAGAACAAACGTGTGTTGCTCAATGTTTCCATCTGCTGCAGGGCTAAAAAGCTGAGAGGAGAGAAGCTCTGTATCTTTAATAGGCTTTACAGTTTCCGCCCCTCTCTCTCATCCCCGCACATCAAAAGAAGTGCACCAAAAGAGCCAATTAGGACAGCAAAAGAGCTTTATTAGGCGCATGGCAACATAAAAAACTGTTTTTTGGTTAATCCCATGCCCAAAGCATGTATGTGTGTATGTGTTTATGTTTGTGTTTGTGTTTGATTGAGCATTAGTGTGTAATGATGGGATTGGGATGTTACGACCTCAATATCTCATTTTTCTTTAGAATCTAGTCCACAATTTCCATGTAAAAATCCATGTAAATCTGTCTATCATTTAAGATCCTATGTCAGCGTTTGATCTTTCAGTGCAAATTAAAGCCACATTCAGGCATTTTATTAAATAAAGAAATCAATATACTGTACAAATAAAGATGCTTTATTTGCATAATATTTGGAGGCAAATGCTTTGCTCAGTTCCTCAAAGATAAACAACATTTTTTCATGCAATTTATCTCAGTAGATGGCTCAGCCCTTCGCTTGCCTTCGGGCTTTTGTAATACTGGCACTGATGAGAGGAATGCAGATGATGAATATAGATAGCTACTTAGCTCTGACTATATGGTTAGACCTGTATACACACTTATGAGCTTATATATAACATATATGCACCAGTGACACTCATCATGTCAACAGAGTTAATGTGACAGTTAAAATGAGACATATAAGGAGTAAACTGTAGATGTTGTCAATATGGCATTCAGGGGCCCAGTTTCAGGGGGCATATGTTAATATTCACACCATACCAAGTCTTAACCAGTGATTATCTGCTTCTGCTTTTATGTTCATGATATAACAGGCCCCACTATCAGTAACTATTAGCAACTATAATTGAGTGGCACTTATTAACACATTTAACAGTGATATTGAACAAGAACATGTTCGTGAGCAGAAAAAGTAGACTAATTTTTAGGCTATCAATCCTGTCGCCTCCAGTTGTCTGTTTTATCAGTATAATTAGGCAGACTAAACACCAAAGTTACAATAATGAAAAATGTATAAGAGTGATTAAACATTTATTTGATTTTAGATAATGTTGCATTTAATATTAAAGCTTTTCACGCTGATAGAAACATTTAATACAAGACTGAGGCAAAGACCAAGTTCAAAAGTCAAGTTACTTTTAATTCTTGCAAGAAGGAGCAGATAATAAATACACAACCATCCCCGATGGGTCATATAGAAAAATGCTCACCAGGGCAGTCCTGACGAGCCGGTTTTATACTTAACAAAAGAAACAAATCATTCTTGTCCACAACGTTATCAGGGCACCAGGTGCTGGGTTGTTTCTTCTCTGGACCCTCCCGTTCCTTCTCTCCGCGACCTTCACATTCTCTTAGTCAAAACAGTTCACAAACACAGGCTTGGAAATCTACTGCTTCTTTAACCTTTTAGCTTCGTGGCCTCTACTCCACACTTGTGGAATGCAAGGTATAATGCATACACTTTTAATCATTTACTATAGTCATAAAAATAGTCACGCTAACCATTCTACTACATATTCTAATATAAAAGTACAATCAATGGATATAAGACATTAGTATAACTGGTTATAGGAACATAAAATGAATAAGACATTTGTATTTTCCCATCACACGCATATGAATAGCTCTTACAGGTGTATTATAACACCTGTAATGACAGAATTATGACTCTTCTTCCTCCTCTTCTTAAGGCTGTTCCTATTAGGGGTCGCTACAGTGGACCTGCCTCTTCTTCTGCTTCCATCTCTTCCTGTCCTCTTCATCTACCTCTGTTGTGCCAGCTGCCTACATGTCTTCCCTCACCATATCCATAAACATCCTCTTTGGCATTCCTTTTTAACCCTTGACTGACAGCTCCATGTTCAGCATTCTTCTCCCAATATAACCAACATCTCTAATTTGCACATGCCCAAACCATCTCAATCTCATTTGGTCTCATTCCTAATCCTGTCTATCCTCATCACTCCCATTTAAAGTCTTAGTATCTTCAACTCTGCCACTTCCAGCTCTGCCCCCTGTCTTTTCGTCAGTGCCACCACCTCCAAATCCTACAGCATAGCTGGTCTCACTACCCTCTTGTAAACCTGCCCTTTCACTCTTGCTGGTACCCTTCTGTTGCAAATCACTCCTGACACTCTTCTCCACTCCATGCTGCCTGCACTCTCTTCCTCACGTCTCTTCTGCACTTCCTTTCACTTTGAACAGTTGATCCCAAGTATTTAAACACATCCACCTTTACCACCTCCTTGCATCCTCACCATACATACTTTCATTCCTCTTCTCTCTGGTACATAGTTCCATCTCTCAGAGCTCTTCTCTGCCTGCTCTCTACTTTCGCTACAGATCACAATGTCATCCCCGAATCTGATCTTGTCTGTCAACCTGTCCATCACCACTGCAAACAAGAAAGGGCTCAGAGCCGATCCTTGATGTAGTCCCACCTCCACATACCCATTCAATCACTCCAGCTTCACACTTCACCACTGTTACACTGCCCTCATATATATCTTGCACCACTTTTACATTCATTACACTAATATGCTTCGTCTAGATCCACAAAGACACAATGCAACTCCTTCTGACCATCTCTTTCATTCTCCATCAACATTTTCAAAGCAAAGATCTGTACTGCTCTTTCCCAGCATTAAACCACACTTATACATACTTACACTTATCCCCTCTCAACCATAACGTATTCTTCCCCATCTTAATGCTTTGGCTGATCATCTTTGTACCCTTGTAGTTACTGAAGCTCTTTGCATTACCCTTATTCTTAAAATCCAAAATATCAGCAGAATTGTTATCCACAGGCATCCTCTCACTTTCCAAGATTGTGTTAAACAATGTAGTTAATAACTCCTCCGCCATCCATCCTTAAAATCATCATGCCTCCACAAGTACATCATCTGGACCAATCACCTTTCCACTCTTCATCCTCTTCATAGCTGCCCTCACATCCTGATTCACTACCCCCACATGATCCAACCTTCTCCCTCCCTCCCTCCCTCTCTCTCTCATTTTCTTCATTCATCAGCCCCTCAAAGTTCTCCTTCCACCTTCCCAACACACTCTCTTCGCTAGTCAGAGACATTTCTATCTCTATTCTTCATCACCTTGACCTGCTGCATATCCTTCCCAGCTCAACATCTCTGTCTAGCCAACAGGTATACGTCCCTTTCTCCTTCATTAGTGTGCAACCTCTCATACAACCCGCCATACGCCTTTTCCTTTGCCATCATCACCTCTCTCCTCCCCTTATGCCGTACTCCTGTGTACTTTCTTCATCTCTCTGGCTATGGCACTTCTTCTTCTCCAACCTCTTCTTCCATATACTTTCCTGTACTTCCTCATTCCACCACCAAGTGTCCTTGTCTTCCTTCCTCTGTCCTGATGACACACCAAGAACCTTCCTAGCTGTCTCCCTCGCCATTTCTGTAGTAATTACCCAGACATCCGACAATTCTTCACCACCACCCTGTGCCTGTCTTAACTTCTCCCTGAACTTCACACAACCGTCTTCCTTCTTCATCTTCCACCATTTGACCCCTGGCTCTGTCTTCATTCTCTTCCTCTTATTTGTCTCCACTAGCTTATCACCACAACCATCTGATGCTGCCTAGCTACAGTATGTTCTCCCATGAGTGACCACTGAAAGGTGGTGCTTTCAGTCTCTAATCTCTTTCAAATTGCACCTCTTGCATAAAACATAGTCCACCTGTGTGCATCCTCCTCCGCTCTTATACATCACTGTGTGCTCCTCCCTCTTCTTGAAATATTCACCACAGCCATTTCCACCTTTTTTGCTAAATCCACCATCTGTCCTTCCATATACCTGCCGTCATCACTTCTGTTCCCTTCACCAACATGCCCATTGAAGTCTGGTCCAGTTACCATTCCCTTCTCCTTAGATACACTCTCCACCACTCAACTGTAAACTTCAGAATTGTTTCTCTCTCATCCGTCTCACACCCAACTTGTAAGATGGAAGATAAGCGCTGACAACATTCATCACCACAACTTCAATTTCCAGCTTCTTACTCCTCACTCTATCCAACACTCTCTTTACCTCCAATACACTCTTGATATTTTCTTCCTTCAGGATTACTCCTACCCCATTTCTCCTTCTGTCCACACCATGGTAGAATATTCTTAACCCAACATCCAATCCTCCTTGCATTACTCCCTTTCTACGTGGTCCCCTGCACACACAATATTTCTAACTACCTGTTATCAGCCAGCTCTCCCCCTTTATGCCGACATTCAAAGTTCCAACTCACCTCCGCACTCCTACCCTTCCTCTACTCCCACTGCCTCCTGACATGTCTTCCCCCTCTCCTTCTCCTTGCCCAATGGTAACATCATCCACTGGCACCCTATTGATTAACATTACCGGTGGCAGCCGTTACCCGGGCCTCCAAAAATCCGATATGAAAATCCGATTTTACAGAAAAATAATTGGAATAGGAACAAGTTTCATTTTAGTTGTAATAAACTTAAATTAAGTTTGGTTTTAGACAGTCATCAGTTGTCATTATGAGCAGACGTTGTGTTCATGTCATTTGTGGAGGCCAGAGATGGGAAAGATTTTTAAGTTAATGAATTACATGTGTTATGAGTGTTCACATCATCAAAGTTAGGTTAGCATATGATTACAGATCTGATTGTGAGGCATCCATGTCTGTTTGGTTTCCAGGCACCTCTGTATTAGGTAAGTGCCAAGTTAGATATATTGGAAAATCCCAGTCATAATTGTGACCTGAAGGTTAATGTTTTTTTTTTTTTAAAGACTAATTGGGTGGAAAGCCGCCCAATTTGGCAACACTGTTTTCTAGCTCCACTGATACTACTACTTTCTAGGTGGAAGGAACCAAAAACAGAGAGGTAGGGTCTATGTGTGTCAGACATAAATAAAAATAAAACATACAGAAAAGCAATTTTTGTTTTTCTACTGTATTATAAACGCTAATTAAAAAGACTTATTGTGAATATAGTATTTTAAAAATGTAAAGCAAGGGTGGCACAGCGGTGCAGCGGTTAGCACTGCTGTCTCACAGTGAGAGAGTTCATCGTGTCCTTCTGTCCCTCTGTGTGGATTTTGCATGTTCACCCTGTTCTCTCCCATTACTCTGGCCTCGCACAGACCAAACACATGCAGGTGAGGTTAACTGGTGACTCTAAAATTGCCTGTAGGTGTGAATGTGAGCGTGAATGGTTGTCTGTCTCTATACTATATGATTGGGCAATGAGTGGCTGGTGACTTCCAAGTTGTACCCTGTCTCTCGCCCAATGTCAGCTGAGATTGGCTCGAGCTCCCCGGTGACCCCCGGTGGTATAGAAAATGGATGGATGGAAATTCTAAAGTCATCCGAGGGGGCACGTACCACCATAAATTACTTACATTTACTCTGGTGGCATGTTTCACTGCAGACATTACAACAAACTGAAACCTGAGATATAGTGATTTGCATGTTAGTCAGAAATCAAAACTATGCTCTTTTCTTTTGTTAAAAGAAATAAACTATAAAGAATACAGACAAAGAAAGCTTTTTATTGCAATGTATAGTAATTCCTTTAATAAAAACACACCAGACACTTCGTGGTGCTTTTAAGTCATATTGGAGAGACAAGTTATATTGGTTTGTCTGAATATGTTGTTCTAGTTTCCTTACATTCCCATACCAACCAGTGCAGAAAGGACAGAGGCAAGATGAACATCTTTAATTACATGCTGAATAAAAAACTGTGAATCTGAAAGAAAAAGAAAGAAATTGGGACATTTATCATTCTTTTTATTGTATTACATTCACATACTCGACAGTCAGTGGTGTTTCTGTCCATGTGTTTCTCTGTGCTGCTGTTTGTGGAAAATAGCTGTTACAGAACAATCGGACACTGGAAACAACACACCGACTGTTCAGCTTTTAAAAGTATGTCATTTGACTCTGAGGATGCATGGGTGTTTACGTTGGTCGGTGTGTGTGCACCCAGTTTTTCCGTAAATAATGCATGATGTGTCTATGTGCCCTCATAAGCATCAGATCAGTGACTCATGGTTCACCGTTGTGTCATACACTTGATAGATATCTTCATCCAATCATTCTTTCAACAAAGCAACGAATAAGTGCAAAATTGGAATATAAGATTATAATTTAATACATTTATTATTTACTGCATAGGTCTACAACGTATGACTATTTTCATCACTGATTAATCAGACAATCATTTTTTGATTGTTTTTTCTATATTTTTGTAATTGAGAAGCTAGGAGTAGTGGCGTGTTTAGCATTTATGACTTATCACACCTTTTTATTTGTATAGTGTTATGATGTTGGATGTTTATGTTAAATCTGTTTAAAGGTATAAAACTTGAGTTGAACTAAAGTACTAAAGCACTAAAAATGCTCCCTGGAAATCAAAAGCCAAGGCTTCAGCCTGCTCTGAACGCTAAATTTGCAAAGTTACCTCTTTTTCCTCCTCGTGATGACATCAAAATATTTGTGTATGCTCACAAATGGCTGTCCGATCTGTAGCCTTTCTAGCTAAGATTGTTGGTCAAAAGGCTGTTCACATTGTCCACTTGCATATTTTGGATTGTATTCAGGCTCCAACATGTACGGTGTCATGGTTTTTGCAATCTTTGTGTTTTTGTTCTTTTGGTTTAATGTGTTACACATCTGTTATCAGTCTATTTGGTCATATGGTTTTGCTAGTTTGCATGATTATGGTTGCATCTCTAAAGGACTGTCTTGCATGATTGTTTAGCTTATAGTGTTGCATACATAAGTTTATATTCATGCATATTCTTTGACAGATAGATGTATGCTGGGTTTTTTTGTGTTCCTGTACTGATTTCCCCACCTTTGCCCATGTATACACCTGCCCTGCATTTAGCCTTATCAGCCCTGCCCTGCTCTGTGATTTCCCCAGCCAATCGGCTTCCTGTCTGATCTCCCGTTTCATCACTTCACTCCCCTTTCCTGAGCTCTCCACCCATCTCCCCACCTGCACCTTATATCCTCATAAGTTCAGTTTATATTTCAGTCTTGGCGTTCATTTTAGTCTTGCTGTATCGTTTGTTTGGTTTTGCTCTGTTCTGTTTAGTCTGGCCTTCCTGAACTTGTATGTCCTTTTCCTGAGTTGATTAATAAATATAGTCTTCAGTTCTTTTTGCATGCTGCCTGGAGGGGGGCCTAAAAGAAACTGGAGCTAAAACAGATTGTTTCAGATAGAGGCTGAACTGAGGGTCTGCATAAAGAACCAGTATAAGATAAGGATTTTAAAAAGCAACTGCAAATCATGCAAAGATATTCCAGTATATGCCCAGAATATAAATATCGACCTGGAAATGCACATGATAAGTCCCCTTAAAAAATGGGGTTAATATCTGCATCACTTAGTGGAATGAGACTACCAATACTGTTGGATGTCAACCAGCCCCAGCAGGAGCAACACACCATCAGACTCCCAGTTCAATCAAGAAGAATATTTCACTGCTGCTACTACCTTCCCACTGCTGTGTGTGTCTGTGTTTACTAAGGCATCATGTAAGTCTAGTTAGATATGAGAATAATGACCTAGCAGAGACTGTGAAGAAGAGGAAGACATCTCTGTTGCCTCTGCTCAGTATTTATCTCTGTCTCTCTTTTGTCTTTCTCATTGATTCTCTCTTTAATCACTCTTTATCTCCCATTCAAACGTTATCTCCAGCCTTCTCTTACTCCACATTTCTGCCCTGCTGCTCTCTTGCTCGTCTACATCACTATTTCTTACTTTCTCCCGTCATCTATGTCCACACCCTATCTCTCTATCTCGTTTTCTTTTCTCCCTCTCCCTCTCCCTAGATGATTACAGATCAATAGCGGAGGCTCCTTTAATTATTCCCTTTTTTCTTACGATGATGGGATCTATCCAGAGGCTCAGCGTGCGTCCACTAATAAAGATACAGAGAAGTGTCTGTGTGAGAAGTCATTTGGACAGCAGTAGATATTAACATTGATTTTCCTAATAGACATGTTCTTCCTGTCCAAGGTGTCGCTGCCTCTTATGAGTAATTGCAAAGCCCTGTGTACCGACAACACAGTTTCAAACAAGATACATCCATAATATATAACTGTTACAATGGACATTTCATTTCATGGGATGAGTTTTCATGTTGCAGGCCTGAAGGTTACCACTGAGGTTGGTCTGAATGTGTTGCTTTGAAGAGCTGAACTGATTTTCTAAAGCTCTCTCGTCTGGCGTTCTAATCTAAATCAAGATCTTTTAGAGTTTAATTTTCTCTCATGCTTCCTCCCCCATTTTTCCCTGATTCCCTTTGTTCTTCCACCCTGTTCTCTGGAAATGTAATGTTTGCATGTCCCACTTGCTCTCTCCTCTGCCTTTTCTTTCCTGTGATGCCACTCGCCCACTCTCCTGGCTCTTGTTACCCATGTCTTTCTCTCTGCATCGCACTCTAATCTCCCCCTGGAAGCTTTCCTGTTGTCCTCCTTCCTCTTTTCCTTCTTTTTTTTTCACTGCCAAAAATGCTCCCATCTCCCCCACATTTCCCATCTCTCTTTATGCTCTGCCATCTTACCTCTCTACGAATCTTTTCTCCACTCCTCTGTCCTATTCTCTCTTTCCTTAAAATTGTGACGAGAGTCCGTAGCCATTCCCTCACATGCCTACAGGTTAACACCAGACGATTCAGCAACAGCAGTGTATACACATACACACACACACGCTCCAACCTCTGGCTCTGCTCTACAAACAGACTTTGAAATGATTACTAGATGGAGAAACATTTCTGTCAGTGTGTGGAAACTGGCCTGTCAGAGACCAGAGGGACAGCGAGAGGGATGGAGATTTGAGATTGAAACAAGTTGGGAATGATATTTGAAAAGACAGGAACACTATAGGCTTATACGTGTGCAGAGATTTATAGTGAGAGATTGCTTGATAAAGGTGCGTTGGCGTAGGCCATATGCCTAGAGTCAAATTCATAGAAAAGAGGGTGTAGAGAGATGGATAGATATGTTTTAAGGCTAAAGATGAGGTAGAGTAGTAAAGATAGGGAGAAATCACTTTGATAGCTTGTAAATTCCTATAGGCACAATATATGCGCTGTGTTATACAGCGAGCAAAGAGGAAGTGCAGTGTGTGTATTTGTGTGTGGTCAAGCTATGGTGTTGCATGCTGTTTGGATGCCATTAGAGTCCACAAAGACCTACTCCTATGATCAGCCATTCTTTCTGCTCCCGCTGTGTGTGTGTGTGTGTGTGTGTGTCTGTCTGAGCAAATGTATTTGTGTACTGTACATATGTGTGCGTCTGTGTATGTAGGGTGATAGCGTTACTCCCTGCTGCTGTCCATTCTGTCTCTCTCACTGCTCTAAAAAAAAACATCCGAGCATTGATGAGCGCATTTTTACACAGAAGCAGATTGCAGATTTTTTTTTTTTACTCACCAAAACTAAATCTTTCAAGCTAAATTGTCCCATATGGCTTCCTAACAATCACATCTTGTTTATTATTCAACATCAGCAGACAAAAAGTGCCCCATATTTTGAGCACTTGCCACATTTGCAGAAGCATTATTACTGTCGGATGGCTTGATAGAGAAGGGCAATGTGTGTATTCTCCAAATTTGCAAAACTCGGCGGTAAAACCTGACATATGCTTCGTCTGCCAAAGCAATTGCAACTCTAATGCAACCTTATTTTGTTCCCCATTTTGTGGCAGAAAGAGGGATTGTAAAAATGTTCTCATTCTTAGAGCACACTGCAGCTGACAATGACATTTTTGCATGTTGTATCCTCTTTGGTCATGTCCGCAGGCTATGGTTGTCAGTGATGAGTGGATCCAGCAAGTCCCTGTTGAATGTCAATAGGCTGTCTGTATGCAGTGTTTGGAGCTTTCTCATCTGTACCTGTATTCCACTTTATGTATTTGTGCTTTTATTATGACTTTATATCTCTGTTTGCATTGATCAGACTATAATTAAAATGTAATTTCATCTGGGTGTGTGTGCAGCTCACTCCTACAGTATTTCACTTGACAAGACACTTGTCTTGATCCCACTATTTCTACTCTTTTAAATATCTAATTCTTTCTCTATCCCTTGCCTCTTCGTTCTTTTAATCTCTCCCTCTCCTTACATCACCGACTTTAAGCCTAGTGCCTTTTTTCTGCTCTCTTACTGCCTGCCTGCCTTTCTCTCTTTTCCTTCCTTCCTGCCCTGGGAGCCAATCTGCCACCACACACTCTCTCCATCCCCATATCCATCTCCCCCCAGTCTGTTAGTGTGTATGTGGGTGTATTATGGATGGATGAACAGGAATGATGGATGGAGTGAATGGAAGGTGGGTTGATGGATTGAAGTGGCCTTTTCATGAACAAGCCGTGATGTTAGGGCGTGAGTGAGGAAAATGGAGGTGATACATGGGACTGCTCCTATGCACATGTTTGTCTTCACTCAATGATTCACTTTTAATCAATATTTAAGCCTGTATCTATTTGCATATTCGTCTCCAGTCCGATGCATTTAGCAGAAATATTTAACAGGGCATGTTTGATGTGTTTTCCCCCCAGAGTGATTCATGCAATGTTATCGTCTACAAATCAATGCATACACTCATATTAATTTATAATTTAGTGAATCAGCATCCTGACAATTTCATAGTGAATCACTGATGCTCTGCTCAGTCTTGGCTCGCTGTAAAGGTGGGAGGGATGAGAGAGAAGAGAGAGAGAGAGAGAGAGAGAGAGAGAGAGAGAGAGAGAGGAGAGAGAGAGAGAGAGAGAGAGAGAGAGAGAGAGAGAGAGAGAGAGAGAGAGAGAGAGAGAGAAGAGAGAGAGGAGAGAGAGAGAGATGAGAGAGAGAGAGAGAGAGAGAGAGAGAAGAGAGAGAGGGAGAGAGAGATGAGAGAGAGAGAGAGAGAGAGAGAGAGAGAGAGAGAGGAGAGAGAGAGAGAGAGAGAGAGAGGAGAGAGAGAAGAGAGAGAGAGAGAGAGGAGAGAGAGAGAGAGAGAAAGAGGGAGGGCAACTATAACCCCTACTGAAAAACAAGGGGAATCGGAGGGAGGGAGGGAGATAGAGGGTGGTAGAGGGTGGTAGAGTGTGTAGAGTGTGGGGAGAAAAGAGGAGGGAGGGAGATGAGAGAGAGAGAGAGAGAGAGAGAGGAGAGAAAGAGAGGAGGGGCACTGTGATGGAGTGAGAAAGCATGAAAGGAGGGATGATGGAAAAAAGAGGGTTTCTGCTGAGAGCAGCCATTGAGAGAGGAGGAGGAGGAGTAGAAGAGGAAAGAGGGCGAGGGGAGGTTTGTGTGTTTGTGTGTAGTATGTTTTAGCCGTCCAAACTCGTGACTAAGAACACAGACTTCAGCATACAGACGGCTAGTTTCCACGACGACGGCGACAAACATGGGGGCCTGTGGTGGGTACGCTGACCATGCAGACCAAGCAGAGGAGGCCATCCAGGGGGTGAGGGGATACACACACACATACAAACATAAACACACACACACAGACATGTACATGGGCATGCATACCCTCACACACACATACACAGACATACAACATGCATGCACACATGAGGGCAATTAAACTTTTAACAGTGGGCTTTTGTTGCATTTTGCACACACACAAGTAAGTATACAGTGCACGTACAGAAGCTGCGGAGTTAAGATTAATAACTGCTGGTATTTCAGTTAAGATGACGTGAAAGAAAGAGGACATACAGTTTGCAGCCTGTATGAGTTGTGGGGTGTGTGTGTGTGTGTGTGTGTGTGTGTGTGTGTGTGTGTGTGTGTGTGTGTGTGTGAGAAAGAGGGAGGAAGAGGAGAGAGAAGAGAGAGAGAGAGAGAGAGAGAGAGAGAGAGAAGAGATGAGAGGAGAGAGAGATGAGGAGGAGAGAGAGAGACAAAGGGAGAAAGAATGATAGACCAACAGGTGTTCCCAGGGAGTAGCCTATCTTTTTTCTACACCATAGTTTTTGAGCAACTGTGTGTGTTGAGTGCATGTGTGTATGTGTATGTGTGTGTGTGTGTGTGTGTATGTGTGTATGTTTGCTGTAGAGCTTATCTTTTTTTTGTCAGAGCAAACTGAGGAGAAAAGTAAGACTGTGTGTGTGTGTGTGTGTGTGTGTGTGTGTGTGTGTGCTGGTACACACACACATGTCGGAGGTATTTGTCACTCTGCTCACCACTGCTTTTCCGTCTTGCTGTTACCTGGAAGCAC